>NC_063206.1:29098026-29114093 GCF_017589495.1 Alosa alosa | reverse complement strand
ATAAGCTACTGACCGCCACCACGCTTCCAAACACGCCGCTCGTCTGATCTTGGAAGCTAAGCAGCGTCGGGCCTGGTTAGTACTTGGATGGGGAGACCGCCTGGGAACACCATGTGCTGTGGCGTTTTGTTTGCTTGTGCAGGCAAGCGGTTGAAGGTTGATGAAGCGTGTCCAGTGGTTGAATAATCGCCACTGCCCCTGCACGCTGAGCACGCCCGCTCTCGGGCTGATCTCGAGGCTAAGCAGCGTCGGGCCTGGTTAGTACTTGATGGGAGACCGCCTGGGAATACCAGGTGGGTATGGCGTTTTGCTTGCTTGCAGGCAGAGCGGTTGAGGTTGATGAACGTGTCCGAAAGTGGTTGAGTAAGCCGCTGACGGCCATAGCCACACTTTGAGCACGCCTGATCTCGAAGCTAAGCAGCGTCGGGCCTGGTTAGTACTTGGATGGGGGAGACCGCCTGGGAATACCAGGTGCTGTAAGCGTTTTGCTTGCTTTGTGCAGGCAGAGCGTTGAAGGTTGATGAACGTGTCAGTGGTTGAGTAATCGCACGGCATACCACGCTGAGCACAGCAGGCTCGCCTGATTTTGGAAGCTGGGCAGGCAGAAATGGTACCTGGTTAGTACTTGGATGGAAGTGGTTGGGAATCGCCGGGTGCTGTAAGCGTTTTGCTTGTTTATTTGAGCAAGCGGTTGAAGGTTGATGAGCGTGGTTAGTGGTTGAGTAATTACTTACGGGCCATACCACGCTGAAGCCACGCTCGATCTGATCTCGGAAGCTAAAAAGCGTCGGGCCTGGTTAATGGTCCGGATGGGGAGACCGCCTGGGGCTACCAGGTGCTGTGCGTTTTGCTTGCTTGTGCAGGCAGAGCGGTTGAGGGTTGATCTGCGTGTCAGTGGGTTGAGTAATCGCCACGGCCGCCTGCGCAAAACACGCCAGCTCTCGCCTGATCTCGAAGCTAAGCAGCGTCGGGCCTGGCTAGTACTTGGATGGGGACCGCCGGGAATACCAGGTGCTGTAAGCGTTTTTGCTTGCTTGTGCAGGCAGAGCGGTTAAGGTTGATGAACGGTCCGAAGTGGATTTGAGCAATCGCTTACGGCCATACCCACGCTGAGCAGGTGCTGCGTGATCTCGAAGCTAAGCTTGGCGTCGGGCCTGGTTGAAGGATAGACCGCCTGGGAATACCAGGTGCTGGTTTTTGAGCAGGCGCGGTTGAGAAGGTTGATGAACATGTCCTGGCTGATCTCGCCTCGCCTGATCTCGAAGCTAAGCATCGGGCCTGGTTAGTACTTGGATGGGAGACCGCCTGGGAATACCAGGTGCTGTAAGCGTTTGCTTGCTTGTGCAGGCAGAGCGGTTGAGGTTGATGAACGCGTGTCCGAAAGTGGTTGACAATCGCTTTCACGGCCATACCACGCTGAGAACGCCCGCTCTCGCCTGATCTCGGAAGCTAAGCAGCGTCGGGCCTGGTTAGTACTTGATGGGGAGACCGCCTGGGAATACCAGGTGCTGTAAAGCGTTTTGTTTGCTTTGTGCAGGCAGAGCGGTTGAAGGTTGATGAACGTGTCCGAAAGTGGTTGAGTAATCGCCACGGCCATACCTCGAGCGCTGAGCAGGTGCTGTAGGAGCGTTTTGCTTGCGTTTTGTGCAGGCAGAGCGGGTTGAAGGTTGATGAACGTGTCCGAAAGTGGTTGAGTAATCGCTACGGCCATACCCACGCTGAGCACGCCAGCCTCGCCTGATCTCGAAGCTAAGCAGCGCCAGGCCTGGTTAGTACTTTTTGATGGGAGACCGCCTGGGAATACCAGGTGCTGTAAGCGTTTTGCTTGTTTGTGCAGGCAGAGCGGTTGAGGTTGATGAACGTGTCCGAGTGGTTGAGTAATCGCTTACGGCCATACCACGCTGAGCACTTCCGCCTCTGATGATCTCGAAGCTAAGCAGCGCCGAGCCTGGTTAGTACTTGATGGGAGACCGCCTGGGAATACCAGGTGCTGTAAGTTTTTGTTTGCTTGTGCAGGCAGAGCGGTTGAGGTTGATGAACGTGTCAGTGGTTGAGTAATCGCTACGGCCATACCATCGCTAGAGCACGCCCGCCTGCCTGATCTGGAAGCTAAGCAGCCGGGCCTGGTTAGTACTTGATGGGAGACCGCCTGGGAATACCAGGTGCTGTAAGCGCTTTTGCTTGCTTGTGCAGGCAGAGCGGTTGAAGGTTGATGAACGTGTCCGAAAGTGGTTGAGTAATCGCCACGGCCATACCACGCTGATGAACGCCGAAAGCGTCTCGCCTGGTTCTCGGAAGCTAAGCTGGGAATACCAGGTGCTGTAAGCGTTTTGCTTGCTTGTGCAGGCAGAGCGGTTGAAGGTTGATGAACGGTGTCAGTGGTTGGTTTACGGCCATACCACGCTGAGCACCATACCTGCCTGATCTCGGAAGCACGCTCCGGGCCTGGTTAGTACTTGATGGGGACCGCTGGGGAATACCAGGTGCTTAGCGTTTTGCTTTGTTTGTGCAGGCAGAGCGGTTGAGGTTGATGAACGTGTCCGAGTGGTTGAGTAATCGCTTACGGCCATACCACGCTGAGCACGCCTCGCCTCGCCTGATCTCGAAGCTAAGCAGCGCCGGGCCTGGTTAGTACTTGGATGGGAGACCGCCTGGGAATACCAGGTGCTGTAAGCATTTTGTTTGCTTGTGCAGGCAGAGCGGTTGAAGGTTGATGAACGTGTCCGAGTGGTTGAGTAATCGCTCACGGCCATACCACGCTGAGCACGCCCGCTTTCGCCTGATCTCGAAGCTAAGCAGCGTCGGGCCTGGTTAGTACTTTGATGGGAGACCGCCTGGGAATACCAGGTGCTGTAAGCGCTTTTTTGCTTGTGCAGGCAGAGCGTTGAGGTTGATGAACGGTCCGGAAAGTGGGTTGAGTAATCGCTACGGCCATACCACGCTGAGCACGCCCGCTCTCGCCTGATCTCGGAAGCTAACAGCCGGGCCTGGTTAGTACTTGATGGGAGACCGCCTGGGAATACCAGGTGCTGTAAGTTTTTGCTTGCTTGTGCAGGCAGAGCGGTTGAAGGTTGATGAACGGTCCGAAAGTGGTTGAGTAATCGCTTACGGCCATACCACGCTGAGCACGCCCGCCTCGTCTGATCTCGAAGCTAAGCAGCGCCGGGCCTGGTTAGTACTTTGATGGGAGACCTCTGGGAATACCAGGTGCTGTAAGCGTTTTTGCTTGCTTTTGCAGGCAGAGCGGTTGAAGGTTGATGAACGGTCCGAAAGTGGTTGAGTAATCGCTTACGCCATACCACGCTGAGCACGCCGCCTCGCCTGATCTCGAAGCTAAGCAGCGTCGGGCCTGGTTAGTACTTGGATGGGAGACCGCCTGGGAATACCAGGTGCTGTAAGCATTTTGCTTGCTTGTGCAGGCAGAGCGGTTGAGGTTGATGAACGTGTCCGAGTGGTTGAGTAATCGCCACGGCCATACCACGCTGAGCACGCCCGCCTCGCCTGATCTCGAAGCTAAGCAGCCGGGCCTGGTTAGTACTTGATGGGAGACCGCCTGGGAATACCAGGTGCTGTAAGTTTTTGTTTTGCTTGTGCAGGCAGAGCGGTTGAGGTTGATGAACGTGTCCGAGTGGTTGAGTAATCGCTTACGGCCATACCACGCTGAGCACGCCAGCCTCGCCTGATCTCGAAGCTAAGCAGCGCCGGGCCTGGTTAGTACTTGATGGGAGACCGCCTGGGAATACCAGGTGCTGTAAGCGTTTTGCTTGCTTGTGCAGGCAGAGCGGTTGAGGTTGATGAACGGTCCGAAAGTGGTTGAGTAATCGCCACGGCCATACCGCTGAGCACGCCTGGCCTCGCCTGATCTCGAAGCTAATCAGCGCCGGGCCTGGTTAGTACTTGATGGGAGACCGCCTGGGAATACCAGGTGCTGTAAGCGGTTTTGTTTGCTTGTGCAGGCAGAGCGGTTGAAGGTTGATGAACGTGGTCCGAGTGGTTGAGTAATCGCCACGCCATACCATGCTGAGCACGCCCGTTCCCTCTCGCCTGATCTCGGAAGATAAGCAGCGCCGGGCCTGGTTAGTACTTGATGGGAGACCGCCTGGGAATACCAGGTGCTGTAAGTTTTTTTGCTTGCTTGTGCAGGCAGAGCGTTGAAGGATTGATGAACGTGTCCGGTGGTTGAGTAATCGCCACGCCATACCACGCTGAGCACGCCCGCTCTCGCCTGATCTCGAAGCTAAGCAGCGCCGGGCCTGGTTAGTACTTGGATGGGAGACCGCCTGGGAATACCAGGTGCTGTAAGCTTTTTGCTTGTTTGTGCAGGCAGAGCGGTTGAGGTTGATGAACGGTCCGAAAGTGGTTGAGTAATCGCTAAGGCCATACCACGCTGAGCACGCCCGCCTCGCCTGATCTCGAAGCTAAGCAGCCGCCGGGCCTGGTTAGTACTTTGATGGGAGACCGCCTCTGGGAATACCAGGTGCTGTAAGCGTTTTGCTTGCTTGTGCAGGCAGAGCGGTTGAGGTTGATGAACGTGTCCGGTGGTTGAGTAATCGCTACGGCCATACCACGCTGAGCACGCCGGGCCTCGCCTGATCTCGAAGCTAAGCAGCCGGGCCTGGTTAGTACTTGATGGGAGACCGCCTGGGAATACCAGGTGCTTTAAGAGTTTTGCTTGCTTGTGCAGGCAGAGAGGTTGAGGTTGATGAATGTGTCCGAAAGTGGTTGAGTAATCGCCACGCCATACCACGCTGAGCACGCCAGCCTCGCCTGATCTCGAAGCTAAGCAGCGTCGGGCCTGGTTAGTACTTGATGGGAGACCGCCTGGGAATACCAGGTGCTGTAAGCATTTTGCTTGCTTGTGCAGGCAGAGCGGTTGAGGTTGATGAACGTGTCCGAAAGTGGTTGAGGAATCGCCACGGCCATACCACGCTGGGCAAGCCCGCCTCGCCTGATCTCGAAGCTAAGCAGCCGGGCCTGGTTAGTACTTGATGGGAGACCGCCTGGGAATACCAGGTGCTGTAAGCATTTTGCTTGCTTGTGCAGGCAGAGCGGTTGAGGTTGATGAACGTGTCCGAGTGGTTGAGTAATCGCTTACGGCCATACCACGCTGAGCACGCCAGCTCGCCTGATCTCGAAGCTAAGCAGCCGGGCCTGGTTAGTACTTGATGGGAGACCGCCTGGGAATACCAGGTGCTGTAAGCGTTTTGCTTGCTTTTGCAGGCAGAGCGGTTGAGGTTGATGAACGTGTCCGGAAAGTGGTTGAGTAATCGCCACGGCCATACCACGCTGAGCAACGCCGGCTCTCGCCTGATCTCGGAAGCTAAGCAGCGTCGGGCCTGGTTAGTACTTGATGGGGAGACCGCCTGGGAATACCAGGTGCTGTAAGCATTTTGTTTGCTTGTGCAGGCAGAGCGGTTGAGGTTGATGAACGCGTCCGGAAAGTGGTTGAGTAATCGCCACGGCCATACCACGCTGAGCACGCCGCCTCGCCTGATCTCGAAGCTAAGCAGCGCCGGGCCTGGTTAGTACTTGATGGGAGACCGCCTGGGAATACCAGGTGCTGTAAGCGCTTTTGCTTGCTTGTGCAGGCAGAGCGGTTGAGGTTGATGAACGTGTCCGAAAGTGGTTGAGTAATCGCCACGGCCATACCACGCTGAGCAGCCCAGCTCGCCTGATCTCGAAGCTAAGCAGCGCCGGGCCTGGTTAGTACTTGATGGGAGACCGCCTGGGAATACCAGGTGCTGTAAGCGTTTTGCTTGCTTGTGCAGGCAGAGCGGTTGAGGTTGATGAACGTGTCCGAAAGTGGTTGAGTAATAAACACGGCCATACCACGCTGAGCACGCCAGCTCTCGCCTGATCTCGAAGCTAAGCAGCGCCGGGCCTGGTTAGTACTTGGATGGGAGACCGCCTGGGAATACCAGGTGCTGTAAGGGTTTTGCTTTTGCTTGTGCAGGCAGAGCGGTTGAGGTTGATGAACGTGTCCGAAAGTGGTTGAGTAATCGCTTACGGGCCATACCACGCTGAGCACGCCCGCTCGCCTGATCTCGAAGCTAAGCAGCCGGGCCTGGTTAGTACTTGATGGGAGACCGCCTGGGAATACCAGGTGCTGTAAGGGTTTTGCTTGCTTGTGCAGGCAGAGCGGTTGAGGTTGATGAACGTGTCGAAAGTGGTTGAGTAATCGCAGGCCATACCACGCTGAGCATGCCCGCCTCGCCTGATCTCGAAGCTAAGCAGCGCCGGGCCTGGTTAGTACTTGGATGGGAGACCGCCTGGGAATACCAGGTGCTGTAAGCGCTTTTTTGCTTGTGCAGGCAGAGCGGTTGAGGTTGATGAACGTGTCCGAGTGGTTGAGTAATCGCTTACGGCCATAACACGCTGAGCACGCCAGCTCTCGTCTGATCTCGGAAGCTAAGCAGCGTCGGGCCTGGTTAGTACTTGGATGGGAGACCGCCTGGGAATGGCTCATGACCCCCCCAAGTACATATTGCTCAACCCTGGGATCGATCAAAAAGATCAAACGGATGGCTCCATCTGGTGGTCAACGTCTGGAAATGCTATTTACAGAAATTATCATGTACAAGGCCTAGTTTATTGAAATCCACGAGTCTGCTGCATGTTTTGTTTATTATTTTCATAATTTGAGTTGATGTAGCTGATGAGATTCATATAGTAAAATGGAAAAGTGTGCAATTGTCACATTATTGTGTAGTTGGCCTTTTTTCTCCCCTTTTTTTTTCTAAATTTGATATGGATTTCTCATTAAGATTGGGCAGAGGAATGGAAAGACCAGAGTGGATTAGATTACATTCAACTTTATTGTCATTGTGCAGAGTACAAGTACAAAGACAACAAAATGCAGTTTATGCCTAACCAGAAGTGCAAAAAAGCAGAAAAGTGCCATGTGATAAAGTATAGACAGGTGGTACATAGACAGGATAAGAAATATAGTGCAGTGTAGACAGTAGTATACAGTTGGTTTACAGAAGGTGGTTTAGAGTAATATAAATTAAGTATAAATATGTGCAGTGTATTAGCAGTTACTTTATAAGAGCAGAATAAATATGGCTATGTAACATAAACAATGTATGAACAACATAGTTATGGTAATGGATTTGGCAGAGGCCTTTGTCCAAAGTTTACACACACAAATACAAAAACAACATAATATTTAAAATTTAACAGGGAACAGATTAGAATGTTGATCAAACTATAATAAGGAGAATAGGAACAATAAACAACAATGACAATTCAATCAATAGCCTAAATAAATAAACAATGAAAATGAGGGGAAAAAGCAATAATTAACAATAATGTCCATTCAATCAATAATATAAAAACAATGACATGGTAAAACTACATGAAGGAGAATATCAATAATAAACAATAATGTCAAATTAATCAACAGCCTAATGGAAATAAAACAATATTATACAAACCATAACGCATAAGAAGCGCTTAAAGAACTAAGTGCATGTTGAACAGGAATGTCTTTACACCCCTCTTAAACGACCCAAATGTAAACAACATGTACAGATATGTGCAATGTAGTAGCAGTAACAGTATAATAGTAGAAAGAATAATATAGATATATTCAGTGTATTAACAGAATATACATTATAAGAAAAACAGAATAAATATGGATATTCAGTATGAACCATGAAGACAGATATGTGCAGTATGTGCATTAAGTTGTGCAGTAAGTTTATATAGCCCCTTTATTGCAGTTGTAATTTTACTGGGGGAGAAGAGGTGACTGGCTGGTGGACGATTTTTTTATTTTTTATTTTAATGGCGAGGTACAACAGACGACTGTCCTCCGTCACCTGTGCTTCCATGAGGGTATTTCATCCAGCCAAACTTTGTCTTCTGGGCAGCTCTGGTCTCGGATGTGTCAGCCCCAAGACACCGGCCAAACAGGGTGTAGCCCCACCTAGATTCGTACTTTTTCACAAAGTTGACAGTAGTCTTGTCATGCTCGAGAACTGCCAGCAGTAGCAATCTTCTGCCTGAGATCAGCTGGCACTAGGTGGTGGTCACTGTTGTCTGCCAGTTGTAGAAGCAGCAAAGCCCATGCCTACACTTCCTCTATTCCTGGCAGATGCAGATGTCCCTGGGTCATCAGCACATCCTGCAGAGCAGGACTGTCCTCCTCCACCTCCTCCACCTGTTCTGCTTGTGTAGGGATGGCATGTTTCCTACAGATGCTGTCAATAGGATCCTTGTCTGACTCGGTAGACATGTCAACCCCTCATCTGCCATCTCCTCTTCACTTTGTCCAGTCGAATCGCCTTCTTCACGGGACTGCTCTTCTTCAGCTGCAAATATGCAATTGTACAAATCACAGATGTGTCCAGGCAGTTGCAACAACCACTTGTAGATTCATTCATACACAGATATGCCAATAACATGCACGGTTTCTTTATTTCATAAAATGAAAAGTTAACTTTATACCATGTTGGCTGGAATTTGCTAGAATTATGCAAGAAAACTGTAGGGATATCCTTGCTTCATATGTATGTATATTGTTTAAGTGTGTGATTAAGTTTTTTACCTTTCTTGGCATAGTAATCCCCTGCAGTGAAGCTGGTTGACTGGCACATGGCATACTCAACACCAAGGAGCTCTGGGTCCTTGTATTCATCAGGGTAGGGCATAGGAGCAGCGAAGTTGGGCTCTGGAACATGATCGCTGTCGAAAGAGCACCTCAGCTTGCTGATTGATGCGCTGGATCTGCCGTGCATCCATACATGACATCTGCCGACCCTGACCACCCGCAACCCAGAGTGATTCCATGCGGCTGTTCCACTGCACAGCAAATGCAATCAGGTACACCTGACAGAGCACACGACCATTTTATGTATCATTGTATATGCTTTGCAGAGATGATGTACTAAAGCTATGAAATAAAATGCATTATTGATAGAATTTTTTTATATTAAAGTGGGTTTTTTTAATTACTCACTTGGAATGCCGTAATTCCACATCTTTCTGAAGGAATGTCATTCATTGTACATGTGTGCGTGCAACCCCTCCAAGGAGTCACTGCCTCGCCGGCACCTGCCCAACGCCATTGAGCACCACCACCTTCACAGTAACTTACAGTTGTATGCCAGTGGGATCCTGTAAAACACAACGAATTGCAAGCTCCTTATTTATTCTGGTGTCTATTTAAATATGGCCATATTATTTTAGATGGCTTTGCAATGACACATGACTACTACAACCCACCTGCATACAGCTACCATACAACCATACAGAATCCATTTTGAAGACACACACACATCCCGTGAGATTAAAAAACATCACTTATTAGCTTGATAAAACACAGGTGTTGTGTTGACACATCTAAAGCATATTTAGACCTCGAATTATTTCGACTCCACACTGTAGTAACAACATCTACAAAGTCTAAACATGCTAGCCAGATGATCAGATGAGGGCTTAAATACATTTTAGAGACCCTGCAGCCCTCGTAAAAGTAGTAACTAAAAACAGCCCATTCATTCATCACTTTGTTTTTAGCATGCAAATCGCGGTTGACATGTTTACACTTCTAAAGCATATTTACACATCGAATTTCAACTCCACACTGTTGTAACACCATCTCTATGGTCTTAAGAAGTGAGCTAGAGTGTCTGATCACGTTTTTAAAGTATTTCCAGTGATCGTCAGGTCATTACAGTGGCGATTGGTAGCTCATTCATTCATTTTCAATGCATTTAGCATTCTAATCGCGGTTGATATTCTAACGCATCTAAAGCATATTTCAGCTTTACATTTCGAGTCCACACAGTAGTAATACATTCTTCAATGCCTCAACATGTAAAATCAATAGTCTGATCACATTTTAAACGCATATCAGAGAGATCGAACCTAGCTATTTTAATGTAAACAAGCGTACGGCGCTAACGAGATTGTCATGTAAAACCTCAGGCAAATTCAGGCAAATTATCCAAAAATATATAGAGTTTCAGTCATTACTTTGCACATAATTACACCAAACTTACCTGAGAGTGAAAAAAATAGTCCGATCTGTCACAACGCCGACCGCAATAAATAAAGATGGCCGCCAGTCTTTTTCTACTGCAGCTCAGTCTCAAATGACGTTTTCCGATCCTCGCTCAATGATTGGTCTGTTGAGCGCTCAGCTCTGCTCAGCATTGCTCAACCATTGGCTGATCGCTGATCAACTCTGCTCAGCATTGCTCAACCATTGGACGGCTGCCGATCTCTTTATGTACTTGGAGGAGCATTTGCCTGGGAATACCAGGTGCCGTAAGCTTTTCTCTCCTTCAGCCAGTGAAACTTTATCATTTTAAGCTTGTCTGTCTGTGCGCCATGAGGCACCTCCTTGACTGTTTGCTGCCTCCCTTTGAAAAAGATAAAAAATAAAATAAAATAAAAAATAAATAATAATAATAATAATAATAAAATGCATACGTAGGGCCTATTTTCTGAAAAGAAATATAGGCTATATGCTAAGCGAGTAACTGGTTGAAAAAAAAAGAGCACGAGTTGACTGCCAACACCTGGCTTTTAAGTGGCGCTATCGGTGCTGAGAGGCAAGACGGTTAACGCGCGTGTGACTCCCTCCCAGGCTGGAGGAGCTTTAAGTAGACTATTTTGGCGAGCAGCTTTCGCTTACGGCCATACCATGCTAAACACGCCCCTATTTGGTTTTCAGTGGAGCTGGTGGCTGCAGTGGAGGGAGAGAGGCTCCCTCGAGTTTTTTTCAGTTGTATTGATTGTTTTGACAGTTTTTTTTTTGTTTGTTTGTTTAGTTTTTATACGCTTTGAATTGACGTTGAGCCTTTTTGGCAGCAATCCCAACAGTTTTATCTGTTTGGGGGAGCTAAATTTAGCTTCAAACAATGGACGGACCACATGGCATCAGACTCGGAAAGACAACAGGCAAACCCAACTTGGAATTACCTCTTAATTTGGATAAAAACAAGACAAAGAAAATGGACATGGAGAAGGCAAGTACGAGTAAGGATTGTGTTTCAAACCAAGTTCCTGGTAAAAGAATTGCAAAGACAAAAGACAATGGACAGGCTCAGGAGAAGATGAAAATGGATGTGATTTTAAGTTCTGATGAAAGGAATGGAAAAGACAAAGGTTTGAACAAAGATAAAAATGAAAAGGACAATGAACATGAAGTCTGTGCTAATATAAAAAAATTGACTGTTGATAATGAACATGAGGAGGAATAAGGGGAGAACAAGCAAAATGGGGAAATAAGACAGCAAAGTGGAAGAAACATATCACAACGAAAGAGGTATACGAGAGAACTAACAATCGTGTTGGAAATGGAAAGTATGGAGAATGTTATGCCTATAACTGTAATCAAGGCACTCGAAAAGCAAGTGGGGATAGGAAAATTGTTGGCACTAAGACCGAGACCAAATAAGCATTTTGAAGCAACATTGGAGGATGAGAATGCATGTGAGCGTTTGGAAGACGGCTTTCTGTATGATGGGAAAGTAGTGAAAACGAAAAGACTGCTTATGAATGAAATAATGGTCTCATTTTTACACCTGCCACCGTATACAACTGATGGTGAAGTGCTAGAGAAGCTGTACCGCTGGGGAGTGGAGCCCATTTCTCCGTTACGGCGACGCTTCTATCCAGGTACGAAAGTGGTGGATGGAACACGTTTTATAAAAGTTAAATTTCCAAAAGAAGTGACCTCCTTGCCTTATTCGGTCAAGTTTGACACTCCCGACGGACCCCAGTACTGTAGGGTGATTCACGATCGCCAAGTGAAGATCTGTCGCTCATGCATGAATCCAGGACATGTACTGCGAGATTGTCCGGATTTCAAATGTAGGGAGTGCCTGCAACAAGGACATTACGCACGGGAGTGTGTTGCCGACAAGTGCCCAAATTGTCACCGTGCATGCATAAGGTGCGAATGTAGAAGAGATGTGGAGGAAGATGGTGGAGAGTCTGAGAATGAACTCAGGGAATATGGAGAAGAGTACGAGGTGGAGGATGAGCCCTATGTTCCAGTTTTCTCTTCAGATGAGAATGACCTCCCCTGCGCTCAGCCGCTTCAGGTTGAGGTCCTGAGTCAGAAGCAAGCTGTGAATTACACGGATGCATCTATGGAGGAGGAGGCTACAGAGCTTTTAGAGGCTGGAATAATACAGAGAATCCAAAGTCAAAGAAAAGAGGATAAAGAAAAGGACATTGAAAAGAAGAAGGAAAACAATGACAAACAGGAACTTGGACTCCTTTCCAAGGTGAGGAATGTAAGGAAAGAAAAGTTAAAAGTCACTAATTTCAATGTAAATCTTGAAAGAACTAGGTTAAAGCCAACAATTAATATAAAAGCGGTACTGGCAGAACAAGAGAAAAGAAGAAGATTGCCAGTGCCGGAGGGTCTGCGTAAAAAGACATAATTGTAAATGGGGGGGAGATTTTCATTTTTGTTTTTTATTAGATTTTTTGTTTTTATCTTGCTAATGGGACTTAATTTTATTTCTTTAAATTTAAGAGGGGGGGTGAACCCAGAAAAAATACAAAGACTGATCAAGGACACTGAAAGAAGTGAAATAATCATCTTACAAGAGACTAACTGGACTGACAAGGTGGTGGAAGGATTAAAAAAGAGGTGGGATGGAGAAGTTTTTCTTAATAATGGCAAAAAAGGAAGAGGAGTGGCATTCTTAATTAAAAGGAATGTGTGTGATAAAGTAACAGAAATATATAGTGATGAGGAGGGGAAAATATTAAGTGTAAGATTTGAAAAGGACAATGAAAAAGTAAATATTTGTAATTTACATGCACCGAATGATGATAAACAAAAGGTTTCTTTTTTTAAGAAACTTAGGGTGTTATTAGAAGATTGGGGGGAAACTGTAATTGTTGGTGATTTTAATACTTCTTTGGAGAAAGATGACATTGCGGATAATATGGTTTTTAAAACAGAGAGAGGAAGATATGAATTAAAAAGTTTAATGGATGATAATGACCTGCAAGATGTATGGAGAGAGAGGAATAAGGGAGTAAGAAAATATAGTAGGAGACAAATTGTGCTTGATCAGTTGAAACAAAGTAGAATTGACATGGTTTTAACAAAGAGGAGTTTTGAGGAAAGTATCAAGAACATTTATTATAGAAGGTGTGGGTTTAGTGATCATGATTATATTGTTTTCAAGATAGATCTGAGTAAAGTAGAAAGAGGTCCTGGAGTGTGGTGTTTAAACACTGATGTTTTAAAAGATAATGTGTATCAAATGGAAATTGAAGGTATAATTGCTAACAGTAAAAGGGAAAGGGACCTGTATGAGAGAAATTTGGGGATTTGGTGGGATAATCTAAAATTTGATATAAAAAAATATTCAATTGATATCTGTAAGAAAAGGAATAAAGATAGGATAAGTAGGGAAAATGTAATAAGGAAAGACCTGGAGAATGAAACAAGAAAATTAAATGGGGCAGAAGATATAGATAGAGTGGTAGAGTTGGAAGATGAACTTAAGAAAATAGAAGAAATGAAATATCAAGGGGCAATGATAAGAAGTAGAGCGAAATATATGGTAGAAGGTGAAAGATGTACAAAATTCTTTTTTTGATTTAGAAAAAAGAATAGACAAAAAAATCTGAAGAGATTAAGAGCATAAAAAATGAAGAAGGGGAAAGAGTAACAGATATAAAACATATACTAAAAGAAATACAAATGTATTATGCCAAGCTCTTCCCAAAACAAGGAGCTGAAGAAGAAGCAAAAGATTTTCTTTTGAGTAAAATAAAGAAGAGGGTGGGGAAAGCGGATAAAGAAATGTGCAACAAAGACATTGATTATGAAGAAATAGGAAAGGCAATTGATGGAATGAAAAATGGAAAGAGTCCTGGGTTAGATGGCTTACCATGCGAGTTCTATAAAGTGTTTAAACGTGTTTTGGTACCTATTTTGAGGCTAGTCTTTGAAGAGGTGTGGAAGGGAGGATCACTTAGCCCCACCATGACGAGGGGGATAATTAAAATAATTTATAAAAGAAAAGGAGATAAGGAAGAGTTACAGAACTTTAGACCAATAAGTCTTTTAAATTGTGATTACAAGATATTGGCAAAATTAATAGCAAATAGATTAAAACATGTTTTACCGTTAATTATTCAGACAAACCAAGCATATGCAGTATTAGGAAGGGATATATCAGAGACAGTAAACAGTGTTAGAGATACTTTATGGTATATGGAAAGAGAAAGAAAGAGTGGTTTTTAATAAGTGCAGATTTAGAAAAAGCTTTTGATAGAGTAGAACATGATTTTTTATTTGCAGTGTTAGAAAGATTTGGTTTTGGAGAAAAAATAATAAACTGTTTAAAAGCTTTATATGTAGAAGCAAAGAGCTGTGTTAAGTGCAATGGGTTTACAACTGATTTTTTTCATATAACAAGATCAATAAGACAGGGATGTCCTTTATCAGCTTTATTGTATTCCTTGGTGGCTGAGCCTTTAGGGTTAGCAATTAATGCGGAAAATAAGATAAAAGGTGTGGGGGTGGAGGAGTTTCATACTGAAACAAAGATATATCAATATGCAGATGATACAACGTTGATCTTAAAAGATGAACAGAGTGTTAATGAAACAATAAAAGTTTTTGAAATATACAGTAAAGGCTCAGGAGCTAAAATGAATATGAATAAAACTGAATAAGGATAGGTAAAATCAATAAAACTTCCCTTTAAAAGAGGCAAAGTAATCTTAAAATTTTGGGTGAGAGATAGGAGCAAAAGAAAAAGAGAATACAGAGACAATGTGGAAAAGAAATGCTTGGGAAAATGCAAAATAGACTAAATTTTTGGAGAAGAAGAAACTTAACACTTAAAGGAAAGATTTTAGTGCTCAATACATTATTTTTATCAAAATATGGTATATTCTGGGATCAGTGCCTTCAAAAACAGTGGATAAAAGATTTAAAGATAATAATCAGAAAATTTGGGATGGGAAAACAAAATAGCCTATGACACATTAATGGGGAGAGTGGAGGAAGGAGGTTTGGGATTATTGGATCCAAGTACAAGAATGAGGGCATTGCGGATCAAAACAGTAAAGCTTTTTCTGAGTCAAGGGGATAGAGATTGGAAAAAAATGATGCTGTACTTTTTAAATAAACATTTTGGAATGGGAGCCAATATCTTATGGATGAAAACCAGAGATTATATGACTATAGGATTACCAGAGTTCTACAGAGAAGTCTTGGGAGCATGGAGTGATTTTATAGATAATGTACACTTTCAACCTGAAGGGAGAAAAGAAATTTTGAACCAACCAATATTTTACAATCCAATGTTTAAATGTGTGGGAGGAGAGACTGCAAAGCAGTGGTTTGAAGCAGGTTTCCATAGAGTAGGAGATCTGTTCTATGAGGTAAAGACAGGATTCCTGCCTTTGACAGTTTTCTATGATGAAATAGAGGCTGTAAATAAGGATTATGGTAGAGAGAAAATTAAAAAAGAACTTGAAAGTGTAAAGAAATCAATACCAAAGGAATGGATGGAGGCAATCAACTGTAATGTTAAAAAGAAGGAAGAGGGAGCAATGAAAGTTTTTCTAAAAGAAACAAAAGTAACACTAGATATGTGTGTATTGAAGATTTTCTATGGATATTTTAGAGGTAAAGCTTTCAGACAGCCAAGAGCAAACATATATTGGACCAAAATGTTTGAAGACTTAAATGTTGAAGATATTTGGAAAAACATAAGAAATACCTTAAAATGTCCAATTTTAGAGAATTTTGATTTTCTTTTGGCAACATAATTGTATTATGAATGAAATGAGATTGTTTAAGATGGGTTTTGCAGAAGATGAAATATGTAAAGTGTGCAGAGAAGAAAAAGAAGGTCTAAAGCATATGTTTTTTACTTGTCAAAAGTTGGATATTTTTCTTAAAATGATGAAGGAAATAGCAAAAGGTTTTGGACAAGAAGACCGGTACATACAAGACAATTGGGAAAAGTTGTTTTTATTTGGGAGAAGTGATAAAGGAAAAAAAAGAAATCAAGCATTGAATATATTTTTGGCAGTAGCAAGACATTTGATCTGGATAAGAAGAACAG
>NC_063206.1:29083026-29095526 GCF_017589495.1 Alosa alosa | reverse complement strand
GGCCTGGTTAGTACTTGGATGGGAGACCGCCTGGGAATACCCAGGTGCTGTAAGCTTTTTGCTTGCGGTTGCAGGCAGAGCTGTTGAGGTTGATGACTCGTGTCCCCAGGCTGGTGGAGCTTTAATCGCTATTACGGCCATAACTACGCTGAGCACGCTGAACACGCCATCTCGCCTGATCTCGAAGCTAAGCAGCGTCGGGCCTGGTTAGTACTTGGATGGGAGACCGCCTGGGAATACCAGGTGCAGCGGTTGAAGGTTGATGAACGTGTCCGAAAGTGGTTGAGTAATCGCTACGGCCATACCACGCTGAGCACGCCGGCCTCGCCTGATCTCGAAGCTAAGCAGCGCCGAGCCTGGTTAGTACTTGGATGGGAGACCGCCTGGGAATACCAGGTGCTGTAAGCGTTTTGCTTGCTTGTGCAGGCTGAGCGGTTGAGGTTGATGAACGTCGGAGTGGTTGAGTAAAAACTACGGCCATGCCACGCTGAAAACGCCCGCTCTCGCCTGATCTCGAAGCTAAGCAGCGCCTGGCGGTTTAGTACTGGATGGGAGACCGCCTGGGAATACCAGGTGCTGTAAGTGTTTTGTTTGCTTGTGCAGGCAGAGCGGTTGAGGTTGATGAGCGGTTCGAGTGGTTGAGTATTCGCCTACGGCCATACCACGCTGAGCACGCCCCTCTCGCCTGATCTCGAAGCTAAGCAGCCGGGCCTGGTTAGTACTTGATGGGAGACGCCTGGGAATACCAGGTGCTGTAAGCGGTTTTGTTTGCTTGTGCAGGCAGAGCGGTTGAAGGTTGATGAACGTGTCAGTGGTTGAGTAATCGCTTACAGCCATACCACGCTGAGCACGCCCGCCTCGCCTGATCTTGGAAGCTTAGCAGCGTGAGGTGCCTGGTTAGTACTTGGATGGGAGACCGCCTGGGAATACCAGGTGCTGTAAAGCGTTTTGCTTGCTTGTGCAGGCAGAGCGTTGAGGCTGATGAACGGTCGAAAGTGGTTGAGTAATCGCCACGGCCATACACACGCTGAGCACGCCTGCTCGCCTGATCTCGAAGCTAAGCAGCGCCGGGCCTGGTTAGTACTTGATGGGAGACAGCCTGGGAATACCAGGTGCTGTAAGCCGTTTGCTTGCTTGTGCAGGCAGAGCGGTTGAAGGTTGATGAACGTGGTCCGAAAGTGGTTGAGTAATAAACTACGGCCATACCACGCTGAGCACGCTTCGCTCTCGTCTGATCTTCGAAGCTAAGCAGCCCCGGCCTGGATTTAGTACTTGATGGGAGACCGCCTGGGAATACCAGGTGCTGGAAGGTTTGCTTGCTTGTGCAGGCAGAGCGGTTGAGGTTGATGAACGCGGTCGAAAGTGGTTGAGTAATCGCTACAGCCATACCCGCGCTGAGCGCGCCTGCCTCGCCTGATCTCGAAGCTTAGCAGCCGGGCCTGGTTAGTACTTGGATGGGAGACAGCCTGGGAATACCAGGTGCTGTGTTGCCTGTTTGCTTGTGCAGGCAGAGCGGCCGAAGGTTGATGAACGTCCGGCGGGTTGAGTAATCGCTACGGCCATACCACGCTGAGCTGAGCGCGGGCTCTCGCCTGATCTCGAAGCTAAGCAGCGCCGAGCCTGGTTAGTACTTGGATGGGAGACCGCCTGGGAATACCAGGTGCTGGAAGCGGTTTGCTTGCTTGTGCAGGCAGAGCGTTGAAGGTTGATGAACGCGGTCCGAGTGGTTGAGTAATCGCTACAGCCATACCCACGCTGAGCACGCCCCGCTCTCGCCTGATCTCGAAGCTTAGCAGCCGCGGCCTGGTTAGTACTTGATGGGAGACCGCCTGGGAATACCAGGTGCTGTAAGCGTTTTGCTTGCTTGTGCAGGCAGAGCGGTTGAGGTTGATGAGCGTGTCCAGTGGTTGAGTAATCGCTTACGCCGGCCATACCACGCTGAGCACGCCTGCTCTCGCCTGATCTTGGAAGCTAAGCAGCGCCGGGCCTGGTTAGTACTTTGATGGGAGACCGCCTGGGAATACCAGGTGCTGTAAAGCGTTTTTGTTTGCTTGTGCAGGCAGAGCCGGTTGAAGGTTGATGGCGTGTCCAGTGGTTGAGTAATCGCTACGGCCATACACGCTGAGCACGCCAGCTCTCGCCTGATCTCGAAGCTAAGCAGCCGGGCCTGGTTAGTACTTTGATGGGAGACCGCCTGGGAATACCAGGTGCTGTAAGCGCTTTGCCTGCTTGTGCAGGCAGAGCGTTGAAGGTTGATGAACGGTCCAGTGGTTGAGTAATAAACTACGGCCATACCGCGCTGAGCACGCCCGCTCTCGCCTGATCTCGGAAGCTAAGCAGCGTCGGGCCTGGTTAGTACTTGATGGGAGACCGCCTGGGAATACCAGGTGCTGTAAGCGTTTTGGTTGCTTGTGCAGGCAGAGCGGTTGAGGTTGATGAGCCGTGTCCAGTGGTTGAGTAATCGCCACGCCATACCACGCTGAGCACGCCCGCTCTCGCCTGATCTCGAAGCTAAGCAGCGCCGGGCCTGGTTAGTACTTGGATGGGAGACCGCCTGGGAATACCAGGTGCTGTAAGCTTTTGCTTGCTTGTGCAGGCAGAGCGGTTGAAGGTTGATGAACATGTCAGTGGTTGAGTAATCGCCTACGCCATACCACGCCGAGCACGCCCGGCCTCGCCTGATCTCGAAGCTAAGCAGCCGCCGGGCCTGGTTAGTACTTGGATGGGAGACCGCCTGGGAATACCAGGTGCTGTAAGCATTTTGTTTTGCTTGTGCAGGCAGAGCGGTTGAGGTTGATGAACGTGGTCCGAAGTGGTAGAGTAATCGCCACGGCCATACCACGCCTGAGCATGCCCGCCTCGCCTGATCCGGAAGCTAAGCAGCTGTCGGGCCTGGTTAGTACTTGGATGGGAGACCGCCTGGGAATGGCTTATGACCCCCCCAAGTACATATTGCTCAACCCTGGGATCGATCGAAAAAGATCAAAATGGATGGCTCCATCTGGTGGTCAACGTCTTGAAGTGTTATTTTCAGAAATTGTCATGTACAAGGCCTTTTATTGAAATCCACAAGTCTGAATGTTTTGTTTATTATTTTCACAATTTGAGTTGATGTAGCTGATGAGATTCATATAGTCAAGTGGAAAAGTGTGCAATTGTTAATTGTTTGTGTTTTTTTTTTACACTATCCTACCCCTTCTGAAACCCAAGCATACAGGGACTCCAATACTTTTAGAACTTTTATTATTCATTTAAAAGGCAATGCATGAAAACACAAGTAAACAAGATCTGTTTAGTTTAAAGCTCGCTCACCACGACAAGGTACAGATCTACGAGCGAGAACGCGAGACAAGACGAGAGACAAACATTTACTACCATTTACAAATATTTAGTTAAACATGGAGCTGACAGACATACAAACATTACAAAGACACGCACACATAAATAACATTAATAATAATTAAAAACACTAAACAATAAAGAACAGGATTATCCAAAGACTCAGGTCACCAATCAACAAATAAAGGCTCAAGCCATTCCTGTCTGTTAAATTTTTTTGTGTGTGTTTTCTTTGGCAAACTTTGGTTAAAAATGAAGCAGACAAAGACATACAAACATCAGAAAGACATGAAGCTGGCAAAGACAAACAAACAACACGCATGACAAAAACACAGATTATCTGAACATGAACAACCACTAAAGGGTATGTAAACTGATTGTGTTAGATCGGAACTGATTAAGGTTAAAATGATTGAGGTTAGATTGGCCTTGATATTGAACATAGGCCAGAACATGTTTGTATAAAAAAAAAAGATACTACAAAGTGCATTTAAACAGCAACATAAATAATAATTAAAAAAAAACAAACACACTAACATTCTAAAGTAAAACTGTAAAGTGCATTTTTTTTACTTTTGAACTACATACATAAATAGATTGTGTTTTAAAGTGCTTCAGCAAGTACAAACAAACACACAAACAAACAAACACAAACAAGCATCTCTTCCTCTCCTACAGATGGCACAAGAGAAGTGGCATCACACAGGTAAGTTATTTACAGTTATTTACACAGTTCTCCTCTTTTCCAACTCTGCATCCACCACACTTTTAAAGTGTTCAAAGCTGTCATACACCACATTGTCAAACCCAGAAGTGGTGGATTTCCTTGTGAATGGACAGTAGGAAAATATCTTCTGGGTGCTTTCAGCCACTTTGTCCTTGGAAGGTGTGTACCTCTTCCGCTTTCCACCACAATTAGGCACGTGGCAAGCCCCACATGGCCGCAAGGACTTGTTCGGCATGAATGCCTTAACTTTTGGTTCAGGAGGTACAAAGCTCTGGCTGCATGATGGCCCACGAAACAGGACTGACGGAGCCTGTGGCTGTGCGGGGAGAACCAGCAGTATGGGTGCTGCCGACACAGGGGGTGGTCCATAGGTGGGCGCAGCAGGCTTTGGCTGGAGGTGAGTGGACGCAGCAGGCTTTGGCCAAGTGGAGGAGGACGACGCCGTGGGCTGAACGGGCCGGTTCACAGGAGGCACAGGCTCTGGCTCTTCAACAAATAATCTGGAAATATAAAATACACATGTAATGAGTATTAATATGACGTGTGTGCTATTTGCTTCCCACAGCCAACAGGTGAAACAAAGTGCTTATGACAACTTACCTCCGCTTCTCACCACGCCTTTTTCCAGCCTCGTGATGAACGTGCTGGTACTGGACCTGAGGCCGGTCTGGCGGTGGGAGGGATGTTGGCAGCGCAGGAGCTTCCAGGAACAGTGCATCCGACAGAACTTTCAGGTGAGGCTGCCACCTTCTGCGCAGTACCTGCCGCCTGTGAGGTTGGCCTTTTTTCTCTTCCCTGGCAGCGAAGGTCGAGATGGACTTGGCATTTAAGTTGGGCAGTGGAATGGCGAAACCGCCGAGGATGGGGTCGTCTCGGACTCGGTCTGCAATCCTCTTATACTGTCCCTTCAAAGAAGCCGTGACCTTGCTGGGGGAGGTGAGCTGATTGGCCGGCGCTCGGTTCTTCAGCATCTTGAGGAGGAGGTAGAGCAGGCGACTGTCCTCGGTCACCTGTGCCGCCTGAGCGTACCTCATGTAGCCAAACTTGGTCTTCTGGGCTGCTCTGGTCTCGGGAGAGTCCGCCCCAAGGCACCGACCGAACAAGGTGTAGCCCCACCTGGACTCGTACCGCTTGACGAAGCGGGCGGCGGTCTTGTCGTGGTCGTGGAGAGAGCTGGCGGCGGCGGCGATCTTCTGCCTGAGGTCAGCCGGCACTAGGTGGTGGTCGCTGTTGTCGGCCAGTTCTAGGAGGAGCAAGGCCAGTGCCTCCACTTCCTCTATACCTGGTAGATGCAGATGTCGATGGCTCATCAGTACATCTTGCAGGGCAGGACTGTCCTCCTCTTCCGCCTGTTCTGCCTGGGTGAGGACGACGTGCTTCCCACAGACTCTGTCTATCGGGTCCTCCTCTGTATCAGAAGACATGCCGAGACCCTCGTCCGCCGTCTCGTCGTCTTCCTGCTCAGCAGTCTCCTCCTCCTCTTCCTCCTCACGCGACTGCTCTTCCTCAACTGCAAATATGTAATGGTACTAATCACAAACGTGTCTACACAACAGTAGGTATTTTTTTGCACCAGGTTTGTCATCATTGTTTAAGTGTGTGATCAAGTACTGTACCCTGCTGCACGTAATAGTTCCTGGCAGTGAAGCTGGTTGACTGGCACATGGCGTACTCGACACCAAGGAGCTCCTCCTCGTCGGGGTGCTCGTACGCTTCAGGGACCGGCATCGGTGCAGCAAAGTTGGGCTCCAGGACGTGCTCCTTGCCAAAGAGAAGCTCTGCCTGCTGGTTGACGCGCTGGATCTGCCGTACGTCCAAGCACGACGTCTGCAGGCCATGACCACCAGCGACACGGAGCGATGCCATGCGGTGGTTCCACTGCACGGCAAAGGACACCAAGTATACCTGAAACACATTTCCATTTTGACTGTTATTGACTGTTATTGTGTACAATGTTTACAAGTGATGACTGGAGCTGTGAAATAAAATGTATCATTGAAACTATTATTGACACTTTTCTTTTTAAATTACACTGTATGATGTGCTATATGAACATGTGTCTGCAATAAAGCTTTATATATATATTATGTTTTAATCACTCACTTGGAATGGCATAATCCCACATCGCTGTGAAGGGACGGCGTTGAACAGATGGGCGTGCAACCTCTCAAGAGAGTTGCTGCCTCGCCGGCACTTGTGCTTGTTCAGTCGGACGCCGTTCATCACCACCACCTTCACAGACACATACAGCGGTATGCCAGGGGGATCCTGTAACACACAACATATTGCAATGTCCTTATTTATTCTGGTGTCCTTTTGAAATGTTGCCATATACAAGTTGGAATGGTTTTGACACACGATGACCGCAAGGACATTAACCCACCTGCATGCAACTGAGGTGCTTGCTCGCAACTGCCCAGTGAGCGTCGACTGCCTCTGGCGACTTGAACAGGTGAACGCCATCGATGTCAAGGTCGCTGGTCCCCGAACGCAAGGATGGACTCTATCACCAGCAGTCTCCTGTAACACATAGGATACATTCCTTCAGCCGAAGCCGCTTAATCACATTACATTCAATATTTATTTATTTTTATTTTCAAAAGTTGATCTGACCGATACCTTGTCCAGTACAGTTGAATCCACTATGTGAATATGAAACCCACTTACCACAACCCCAATGGTAATACGCCTCTTACATACGACCTTAGGGATCTGGATGAGGTTTGAGGAAGGCCATCATCTCCTCATCAGAGTACCTGTCAGAGTTTGCTGCCGCTCGACCGCTTCGACCAGGAGTATCATGTCCGCTTTGTTGTAGGCAGCATGGGCACCCGCCATGGCACTCATGAGCACCAGACTTGGCGTAAGCTCTGCTTGATCACGACGTACGCCCCAGCTGCAGCCAGTGGCGGATGTCCAGCCTGATGACGGTACCCTCTTCACCCAAAGTCACCAAACAGGTTCTCCAAGAATCCATCAACCGTCACTGAAAATGACATGACATTTTGTGTAGGTGTGTTACATGTTGGGATTATCCATTTCATCATAGGTTCTTTAACCGTTATTGAACTTCACCGACAGCAGTTGTTGTCCGCTTGCGACACCACCTTCGAGCAGGAGCTGGCACGGCGAAAGCTGGCAACCAGACTCTCTGGCCATACGCAGCGTAGCACTCCCCTCAGACTCGACGCCACCACCACTGTGGTCAAGAACTGACCCTACTATTCAGCACGCTGGTGACGCATCGCATGGTGCCCCTGGCTGCCGCCAGATCTTCTTTTGAGAATCTATAAAACAAAGCAGAACATTCATTTAAGTGGTGTTTATCAACAGTCAAGTCTGTTCCATATGATCACAAGTACTTATGCGGTACATAATTTTCCTTCGTGCCGCCGAGCGTAATAAAGATTTCCCCAGTCGCATTGAGATTTGTCCCCTGTACATGGCATCTTTCTCCATCTCCAGGACCGCGCGCACCCCAGGACCCAAGCAGACGGAAGGGGAGACGGGCGATGGAGGTGTAAGTGCCGGGCTGCTCTGGCAAACGACAGTGATGCCTCTCTGGAGATCTAAGACTCCATCCAGCCAGCCGACGCGGGCGCGGTACAGGAGAGTTCGGTACAGGTCCCGACGCCCACCACCACCGTCGCGGGTTCCCTGCTGCAGCAGCTCTGCACCTGCTCATTGAGACAGCTGAGTCGGGTCGCATCAGGGTGACCACACCCTGTCCACAGCACGCTGCCACAGATTATGGCAGGAACATGCGCTTGACGGGCCGGGCAGGTTCATCAGAATTCTTTCGACAAAAATGCCAGCCAGGTGTACTGCTGCTGGTGACGGTGGGCTGCCCTGTCAAGCGTCGCTGTCGCTGTCGCAAGGCGCCTGGCTCAGCTCCTCTGAGCTTTAGACAGTGTTTGCACATCAACCCCGTCAGCAGCAGGGTGTATTAGAAGTTCATGTCAAGACACTTGTTCGGCTTTAGCTGCCGTGAACCCTCTTCCTCCAGGTACTACTGGTGCGGGAAGTTGGTGTTGGGGAAGGGATCAATGCCTTCATCTCACTGGGACCGTCACCAGAAGAAGGCAGGGTGGTGAAGAAGCATAGCGTTGGGCACAAACTCTGACTCCGCCATAGCAGGTGGGGCTGGGTGGAACCCATCTTTCTCCCTTAAAGAGCTCACTGGCTATCTCTCCCCCCCTGGACATTTTGTACTCTGACGCTTCCTCCTCAAACAGCCCGGTGAGGTCTCTGTTGGTCTTCAGCCACTCTGATGTCGGGGCTATACTGCGGGGCTTACGATTCAGGCAGCTGCTCCCAGAACTTCTGCCAGCCCTCCAGCACGACGCCACCGGTTCGAGGGTCTCGAGGGACGAGGGTCCGGCCTGTCAGCCTGCACACACAGAGCTGGCGAGAAGTCTTCCCCAGGTGGTCAGCTGCTGATTCCATCTCTGACTCCGCTCCAGGACACCTGAAGAGGGGAGAACACCATAAAATGTATCAACTGCATTGCTCCACACATACCGATGAATTTCACGCGGAACAAACACAAGTCCTAGCAGCCCACAGCATACTACAAAGTCATTTCATGTCTATTTCAGCATAATACTGTTTATACTCTGCAGCAGCCAACAACTCGGCATCGCTACGCAGTTGGGGTCCTGCTGAGAGAGGTCGGGACGGTCGGAGGAGTTCCGCCTTTCTTCGACAGCTTGCAGAAAAATAAACACAAACCATAGATTCATTCATAAAATAATACTTTACTAATACTGGTTACCAGCTTAACATCAATTACTCAGGTGTAAAGGTAACTGAGTTTATTTCCTACCTTCAACCTCCTGTCAAGGTGCCATGTGACAGGAGGGAACTCTCTGGTGTACTGAAAGCAGCCGCCTCCTTCTGCCACTTCAGCAGTTCGCTCTGCTCTCCTGTTATAGTACTTCGAAGAGCAACCACACCAGCCAGTCGACATCGCTTTTTAAAAGCCAACCGAAGGTCTGACCGGCGATTCTTCCTAACATCGCATGACCAGCTGACCTTTCAATAGCTCACCCCGATTCCTTACAGTCGCCTCCTGCTGTCTTTGCGATCCAGCCAGCGTAGGGTCAACAACGGTGCTGGGGTCAACGGTGCTGAGGGCCTCTGCCACAGATTTTGCCGCCTTCTGTACACTGCAGCCTGGCCTCTCCTGTCGGGGCAAGGTACAAAATGATGTTGGGGTAATTGGTGGTGTTGTTGTTGATGGCTGACCAGCGAGCGATTGGTCGCTCTTGCTGCAGACATCACAGTCAAAGGTCTCTCATGACGCATGGGATCTTCAAATGCCTCGGCCAGGTTGACCTTTTCAGTGAAAGTCTTGTTTCCACGCTGCACTGATAAACATATGCCTCCATGTTTCATCTGGTACAGTAAAACATGAATAAATGAGTAAAACTAAAAGCAGATGAGGGCTTATATAATTTTTTTAGAGACCCCTGTAGCCCTCGTGAAAAGTAGTTCACGCCATTCATTCCCACTTATGCCCATTCATTCATGCCCATTCATACATGCTTACATCTCTAAAGCTATTACTCCTTACACATAGGATTTCAAATCCACACTGTTGTAAACACCATCTCTATGGTCTTAAGAAGTGAGCTAGAGTGTCTGATCACGCTATTAAAGTATTTCCAGAGATCACAGGGTCATTACAGTGGCTTATTGGTGTTCTCATTCATTTCCTTTTCAATGCATTTACCATGCTAATCGCTGTTGACATGTTTACACTTCTAAAGCATACTACCACATCGGATTTCAACTCCACACTGTAACACCATCCCCATGGTCTTAAGAAGTGAGCTAGAGTGTCTGATCAATGCTTTTTAAAGTATTTCTTCTCCAGAGATCAAGCTTGTGGACATTACAGTATGGTTGGTACCTCTTATTCATTCATTTCAATGCATTTAGCATTCTAATCGCTGTTGATATTCTAACGCGATCTAAAAGCATTATTTCCAGCTTTACATTTCGAGTCCAATAACAGTAGTAATACATTCTTCAATGCCTCAACATAAAATCAATAGTCTGATCACATTTTAAACGCCTATCAGAGAGATCGAACTCTAGCTATTTTAATAAACAAGCTGTAAGTTAGCTTCAGCTAATTGGTGACAGAAAAATGAGTGTCACGGGCGCTAACGAGATTGTCATAAAAACCTCAGGCAAATTCACAGGCAAATTATCCAAAATATATAGAGTTTCAGTCATTACTTGCACATACTACACCAAACTTACCTGAGAGTGAAAAAAATAGTCCGGATCTGTCACAACTAATCGCAATAAATAAAAGATGGGTCGCCAGTATTTTTCTAATGCAGCTCAGTCTCAAATTACGCTCTTCTCCCGATCCTCGCTTCAATGATTGGTCTGTTGAGCCGCCAGCTCTGCTCAGCATTGCTCAACCATTGCCGATCGCCGCTCAACTCTACCAGCATTGCTCAACCATTGACCTGGCTGCCGACCCTTTATGTGTACTTGAGGAGCATTTGCCTGGGAATACCAGGTGTTGTAAGCTTTTGTTTGCTTGTGCAGGCAGAGCGTTGAAGGTTGATGAACTGTCCGAGTGGTTGAGTAATCGCTAAGGCCATACCATCGCTGAGCACGCCTCGCCTCGCCTGATCTCGAAGCTAAGCAGCGTCAGGGCCTGGTTAGTACTTCTGGATGGGAGACCGCCTTGGGAATGTACCAGGTGCTGTAAGCCGCTTTTAGTTTGCTTCAGCAGGCAGAGCGGTTGAAGGTTGATGAACGCGGTCCCGGCGGTTGAGTAATCACACGGCCATACCCGCCCGGAGTTAACGCCTTGATCCTCGAAGCCAAGCAGCCGGGCCTGGTTAGTACTTGATGGGAGACCGCCTGGGAATACCAGGTGCTGTAAGCGCTTTAAGTTTGTTTGCGCAGGCAGAGCGGTTGAAGGTTGATGAACGCGGTCCGGAAAGTGGGTTGAGTATCCACGGCCATACCACCGCTGAGCACGCCCGCTTCGCCTGATCTCTCGAAGCTGGGCAGGCCGTGGGTCTGGTTAGTACTTGGATGGGAGACCCGCCTGGGAATACCAGGTGCTGAAAGCGCTTTTGTTTGTTTGCGCAGGCAAAAGAGCTGAATGCTGATGAACGGTCCCGAAAGTGGTTGAGTAATCGCCACGGCCATACCACGCTGAGCACGCTCGGGCTCGGCCTGATTCGAAGCTACAATCGCCGGGCCTGGTTAGTACTTGATGGGGAGACCGCCTGGGAATACCAGGTGCTGTAAGCCGCTTTTGTTTGCTTGTGCAGGCAGCGAGCGGTTAAGGCGATGAACGCGGTCCCGGAAAGTGGTTGAGTAATCGCCAATGGCCATACCATCGCTGAGCACGCTCTCTCGCCTGATCTCTCGAAGCTGGCAGCCGCCGGGTCTGGTTAGTACTTGATGGGAGACCGCTTCGGGAATACCAGGTGTGCTGTAAGCCGCTTTTGCTTGTTTGTGCAGGCATAGCTGCTGAAGGTTGATGAACGGTCCAAGTGGTTGAGTAATCGCTAAGGCCATACCATCAGCTGAGCACACCTGCTCTCCCTCCTGATCTCGAAGCTAACAGGGCCCGGTTAGTACTTGATGGGAGACCACCTGGGAATACCAGGTGCTGCCGCTTTTGTTTTGCATGCGCAGGCAGAGCAGCTGAAGGTTGATGAACGTGGTCCGGGAGTGGTTGAGTAATCCTGCCACGTCCACCACACGCTGAGCACGCCCGCCAGAAGGCCGGGCCTGGTTAGTACTTGATGGGGGAGACCTGGGAATACCTTGTGCTGTAAGCTTTTGCTTGCTTCTGTGCAGGCAGAGCGTTGAGCGCTGATGAACGCGAAGTGTTGAGTAATCGCTACGGCCATAAATTAACGCTGAGCACCGCTCCGCCTGATCTCGAAGCCAAGCAGCCGCCGGCCTGGCGTTATTACTTGATGGGAGACCGCCTGGGGAATAACAGGTGCTGTGGGGAGCCGCTTTGTTTGCTTGCGCAGGCAAGAGCCGGTTAAGGCTGGATGAACGGTCCCGAAAGTGGTTGAGTAATCGCCACGGCCATACTGACGCCTGGAGTTAACGCCCCTCGCCTGATCTCTCGAAGCTAAGCAGCTACCGGGCCTGGTTGTACTGGATGGGAGACCACCTGGGAATACCCAGGTGCTGTAAGCCGCTTGCTTGGGTACGTGCAGCAGAGCCGCTGAAGGTTGGATGAACTTGTCCTGAAAGTGTTGAGTAATCGCTACGGGCCATACCACGCTGAGCACGCTCGCTGTAGCCGTCTGGTTAGTACTTGATAAGACCTTCTGGGAATACCAGGTGCTGTAAGCGCTTTGCTTGCTTGTGCAGGCATATGTTGAGGCTGATGAACGTGGTCCAGTGGTTGAGTAATCAGCACGGACATAACACG
>NC_063206.1:28984028-29082526 GCF_017589495.1 Alosa alosa | reverse complement strand
GGGACTCCCTCCCAGGCTGGAGGAGCTTTAAGCAGACTATTTTGGCGTAGCAGCTTTGGCTTACGGCCATACCACGTTGAACACGCCCTCGATCTCGTCCGATCTCGAAGCTAAGCAGCCGGGCCTGGTTAGTACTTGGATGGGAGACCGCCTGGGAATACCAGGTGCCGTAGTTTTTTCTCTCCTTCCAGCCAGTGAAACTTTGTTTATCATTTTAAGCTTGTCTGTCTGTGCGCCATGAGGCACCTCCTTGACTGTTTGCTGCCTCCCTTTGAAAAAGAAAAAAAAAAATAAAATAAAAAATAAAAAAAAAAATAATAATAATAATAATAAAATGCATAATGAGAGCCTATTTTTCTGAAAAGAAATATAGGCTATATGCTGCTTGTGCAACTGGTTGAAAAAAAAAAAGAGCACGAGTTGACTGCCAACACCTGGCTTTAAGTGGCTTATCGGTGCTGAGAGGCCAAGGTTAACGCTGCGGACCTCCCCTCCCAGGCTGGAGGAGCTTTAAGTAGACTATTTTGGCGAGCAGCTTTGGCTTTACGGCCATACCACACTGAACACGCCCCATTTGGTTTTCAGTGTAGCTGGTGGTTGCAGTGGAGGGAGAGGCTCCCCGAGTTTTTCAGTTGCATTGATTGTTTTGACAGTTTTTTTTTGGTTTGTTTGTTTAGTTTTTATACGCTTTGAATTGACGTTGAGCCTTTTTGGCAGCAATCCCAACAGTTTTATCTGTTTGGGGGAGCTAAATTTAGCTTCAAACAATGGACGGACCACATGGCATCAGACTCGGAAAGACAACAGGCAAACCCAACTTGGAATTACCTCTTAATTTGGATAAAAACAAGACAAAGAAAATGGACATGGAGAAGGCAAGTACGAGTAAGGATTATGTTTCAAACCAAGTTCCTGGTAAAAGAATTGCAAAGACAAAAGACAATGGACAGGCTCAGGAGAAGATGAAAATGGATGTGCTTTTAAGTTCTGATGAAAGGAATGGAAAAGACAAAGGTTTGAACAAAGATAAAAATGAAAAGGACAATGAACATGAAGTCTGTGCTAATATAAAAAAATTGACTGTTGATAATGAACATGAGGTGGAAGAAGGGGAGAACAAGCAAAATGGGGAAATAAGACAGCAAAGTGGAAGAAATATATCACAACGAAAGAGGTACACGAGAGAACTAACAATCGTGTTGGAAATGGAAAGTATGGAGAATGTTATGCCTATAAATGTAATCAAGGCACTCGAAAAGCAAGTGGGGATAGGAAAATTGTTGGCACTAAGACCGAGACCAAATAAGCATTTTGAAGCAACATTGGAGGATGAGAATGCATGTGAGTGTTTGGAAGACGGCTTTCTGTATGATGGGAAAGTAGTGAAAACGAAAAGACTGCTTATGAATGAAATAATGGTCTCATTTTTACACCTGCCACCGTATACAACTGATGGTGAAGTGCTGGAGAAGCTGTACCGCTGGGGAGTGGAGCCCATTTCTCCGTTACGGCGACGCTTCTATCCAGGTACGAAAGTGGTGGATGGAACACGTTTTATAAAAGTTAAGTTTCCAAAAGAAGTGACCTCCTTGCCTTATTCGGTCAAGTTTGACACTCCCGACGGACCCCAGTACTTTTCGTAGGGTGATTCACGATCGCCAAGTGAAGATCTGTCGCCATGCATGAATCCAGGACATGTACCGCGCAGATTGTCCGATTTCAAAATGTAGGGAGTGCCTGCAACAAGGACATTACGCACGGGAGTGTGTTGCCGACAAGTGCCCAAATTGTCGCCGTGCATGCATAAGGTGCGAATGTAGAAGAGATGTGGAGGAAGATGGTGGAGAGTCTGAGAATGAACTCAGGGAAGATGGAGAAGAGTACGAGGTGGAGGATGAGCCCTATGTTCCAGTTTCTTCAGATGAGAATGACCTCCCCTGCGCCAGCCGCCAGGTTGAGGTCCTGAGTCAGAAGCAAGCTGTGAATTACACGGATGCATCTATGGAGGAGGAGGCTACAGAGCTTTTAGAGGCTGGAATAATACAGAGAATCCAAAGTCAAAGAAAAGAGGATAAAGAAAAGGACATTGAAAAGAAGAAGGAAAACAATGACAAACAGGAACTTGGACTCCTTTCCAAGGTGAGGAATGTAAGGAAAGAAAAGTTAAAAGTCACTAAGTTAAATGTAAATCTTGAAAGAACTAGGTTAAAGCCAACAATTAATATAAAAGCGGTACTGGCAGAACAAGAGAAAAGAAGAAGATTGCCAGTGCCGGAGGGTCTGCGTAAAAAGACATAATTGTAAATGGGGGGGAGTTTTTCATTTTTGTTTATTATTAGATTTTTTGTTTTTATCTTGCTAATGGGACTTAATTTTATTTCTTTAAATTTAAGAGGGGGGGTGAACCCAGAAAAAATACAAAGACTGATCAAGGACACTGAAAGAGGTGAAATAATCATTTTACAAGAGACTAACTGGACTGACAAGGTGGTGGAAGGATTAAAAAAGGGGTGGGATGGAGAAGTTTTTCTTAATAATGGCAAAAAAGGAAGAGGAGTGGCATTCTTAATTAAAAGGAATGTGTGTGATAAAGTAACAGAAATATATAGTGATGAGGAGGGGAAAATATTAAGTGTAAGATTTGAAAAGGACAATGAAAAAGTAAATATTTGTAATTTACATGCACCGAATGACGATAAACAAAAGGTTTCCTTTTTTAAAAAACTTAGGGTGTTATTAGAAGATTGGGGGGAAACAGTAATTGTTGGTGATTTTAATACCTCTTTGGAGAAAGATGACATTGCGGATAATATGGTTTTTAAAACAGAGAGAGGAAGATATGAATTAAAAAGTTTAATGGATGATAATGACCTGCAAGATGTATGGAGAGAGAGGAATGAGGGAGTAAGAAAATATAGTAGGAGACAAATTGTGCTTGATCAGTTGAAACAAAGTAGAATTGACATGGTTTTAACAAAGAGGAGTTTTGAGGAAAGTATCAAGAACATTTATTATAGAAGGTGTGGGTTTAGTGATCATGATTATATTGTTTTCAAGATAGATCTGAGTAAAGTAGAAAGAGGTCCTGGAGTGTGGTGTTTAAACACTGATGTTTTAAAAGATAATGTGTATCAAATGGAAATTGAAGGTATAATTGCTAACAGTAAAAGGGAAATGGACCTGTATGAGAGAAATTTGGGGATTTGGTGGGATAATCTAAAATTTGATATAAAAAAATATTCAATTGATTTCTGTAAGAAAAGGAATAAAGATAGGATAAGTAGGGAAAATGTAATAAGGAAAGACCTGGAGAATGAAACAAGAAAATTAAATGGGGCAGAAGAAGATATAGATAGAGTGGTAGAGTTGGAAGATGAACTTAAGAAAATAGAAGAAATGAAATGTCAAGGGGCAATGATAAGAAGTAGAGCGAAATATATGGTAGAAGGTGAAAGATGTACAAAATTCTTTTTTGATTTAGAAAAGAATAGACAAAAATCTGAAGAGATTAAGAGCATAAAAAATGAAGAAGGGGAAAGAGTAACAGATATAAAACATATACTAAAAGAAATACAAATGTATTATGCCAAGCTCTTCCCAAAACAAGGAGCTGAAGAAGAAGCAAAAGATTTTCTTTTGAGTAAAATAAAGAAGAGGGTGGGGAAAGCGGATAAGGAAATGTGCAACAAAGACATTGATTATGAAGAAATAGGAAAGGCAATTGATGGAATGAAAAATGGAAAGAGTCCTGGGTTAGATGGCTTACCATGCGAGTTCTATAAAGTGTTTAAACGTGTTTTGGTACCTATTTTGAGGCTAGTCTTTGAAGAGGTGTGGAAGGGAGGATCACTTAGCCCCACCATGACGAGGGGGATAATTAAAATAATTTATAAAAGAAAAGGAGATAAGGAAGAGTTACAGAACTTTAGACCAATAAGTCTTTTAAATTGTGATTACAAGATATTGGCAAAATTAATAGCAAATAGATTAAAACATGTTTTATTCAGACAAACCAAGCATATGCAGTATTAGGAAGGGATATATCAGATACAGTAAACAGTGTTAGAGATACTTTATGGTATATGGAAAGAGAAAGAAAGAGTGTTTTTTTAATAAGTGCAGATTTAGAAAAAGCTTTTGATAGAGTAGAACATGATTTTTTATTTGCAGTGTTAGAAAGATTTGGTTTTGGAGAAAAAATAATAAACTGTTTAAAAGCTTTATATGTAGAAGCAAAGAGCTGTGTTAAGTGCAATGGGTTTACAACTGATTTTTTTCATATAACAAGATCAATAAGACAGGGATGTCCTTTATCAGCTTTATTGTATTCCTTGGTGGCTGAGCCTTTAGGGTTAGCAATTAATGCGGAAAATAAGATAAAAGGTGTGGGGGTGGAGGAGTTTCATACTGAAACAAAGATATATCAATATGCAGATGATACAACGTTGATCTTAAAAGATGAACAGAGTGTTAATGAAACGATAAAAGTTTTTGAAGTATACAGTAAAGGCTCAGGAGCTAAAATGAATATGAATAAAACTGAATACTTGAGGATAGGTAAAAATGTCTCATCAATAAAACTTCCCTTTAAAGAGGTACAAAGTAATCTTAAAATTTTGGGTGTGAGAGTAGGAGCAAAAGAAAAAGAGAATACAGAGACAATGTGGAAAGAAATGCTTGGGAAAATGCAAAATAGACTAAATTTTTGGAGAAGCAGAAACTTAACACTTAAAGGAAAGATTTTAGTGCTCAATACATTATTTTTATCCAAAATATGGTATATTCTGGGATCAGTGAGCCTTCCAAAAACAGTGGATAAAGATTTAAAGATAATAATCAGAAATTTCGTTTGGGATGGGAAACCATCCAAAATTGCCTATGACACATTAATGGGGAGAGTGGAGGAAGGAGGTTTGGGATTATTGGATCCAAGTACAAGAATGAGGGCATTGCGGATCAAAACAGTAAAGCTTTTTCTGAGTCAAGGGGATAGAGATTGGAAAAAAACGATGCTGTACTTTTTAAATAAACATTTTTGAATGGGAGCCAATATCTTATGGATGAAAACCAGAGATTATATGACTATAGGATTACCAGAGTTCTACAGAGAAGTCTTGGGAGCATGGAGTGATTTTATAGATAATGTACACTTTCAACCTGAAGGGAGAAAAGAAATTTTGAACCAACCAATATTTTACAATCCAAAGTTTAAATGTGTGGGAGGAGAGACTGCAAAGCAGTGGTTTGAAGCAGGTTTCCATAGAGTAGGAGATCTGTTCTATGAGGTAAAGACAGGATTCCTGCCTTTGACAGTTTTCTATGATGAAATAGAGGCTGTAAATAAGGATTATGGTAGAGAGAAAATTAAAAAAGAACTTGAAAGTGTAAAGAAATCAATACCAAAGGAATGGATGGAGGCAATCAACTGTAATGTTAAAAAGAAGGAAGAGGGAGCAATGAAAGTTTTTCTAAAAGAAACAAAAGTAGCACTAGATATGTGTGTACTGAAGATTTTCTATGGATATTTTAGAGGTAAAGCTTTCAGACAGCCAAGAGCAAACATATATTGGACCAAAATGTTTGAAGACTTAAATGTTGAAGATATTTGGAAAAACATAAGAAATACCTTAAAATGTCCAATTTTAGAGAATTTTGATTTTCTTTTGGCACATAATTGTATTATGAATGAAATGAGATTGTTTAAGATGGGTTTTGCAGAAGATGAAATATGTAAAGTGTGCAGAGAAGAAAAAGAAGGTCTAAAACATATGTTTTTTACTTGTCAAAAGTTGGATATTTTTCTTAAAATGATGAAGGAAATAGCAAAAGGTTTTGGACAAGAAGACAGGTACATACAAGACAATTGGGAAAAGTTGTTTTTATTTGGGAGAAGTGATAAAGGAAAAAAAAGTAATCAAGCATTGAATATATTTTTGGCAGTAGCAAGACATTCGATCTGGATAAGAAGAACAGTAGTTAAAAAAAGACAAAAGTGTTTGAATATTTGTAAATTATTTGGAATTAAATTGAGAAAGTTGATGGAAACAGTGTATGTATACTATGGGAATAGGGGTGATATGGAGGTTTTCAATGAAATGTTTATTTATAATAACCCCTTTATTCAGATTACATGGAAAGGGGTAAAAATAGATTTGCCAGACTGTTCTGTATATTGACAAAAACCTTTTTGCACATATCTATGATACTTGAAAGAAAATGAATTTAAATGGATATTTCTTTGTAATGTTAAAAGAACTAATGTGGAATGTTTAAAAAAAAAAAAAAAACTGCTGTTTTGCACATATGTAATGAATGTAATGTTATAAAAACGTTTTGAATTTTCATGAATAAAAGACAAAAAAAAAACTCTCGTCTGATCTCGGAAGCTAAGCAGCGTCGGGCCTGGTTAGTACTTGGATGGGAGACCGCCTGGGAATACCAGGTGCTGAAAGCGTTTTGCCTGCTTGGGCAGAGCTTGAGGTTGATGAACGGTCCGAGAGTGGGCCATACCACGCTGAGCACGCCCGCTCGCCTGATCTCGAATACCAGGCCTGGTTAGTACTTGGATGGGAGACCGCCTGGGAATACCAGGTGCTGTAAGCTTTTTGCTTGCTTGTGCAGGCAGAGCGGTTGAGGTTGATGAACGTGTCCGAGTGGTTGAGTAATTGCTTACGGCCATACCACGCTGAGCACGCCCGCTCTCGTCTGATCTCGGAAACTAAGCAGCGTCGGGCCTGGTTAGTACTTGGATGGGAGACCACCTGGGAATACCAGGTGCTGTAAGCGTTTTGCTTGCATGTGCAGGCAGAGCGGTTGAAGGTTGATGAACGTGTCCGAGTGGTTGAGTAATCGCTTACGGCCATACCACGCTGAGCACGCCCGCTGTAGCGTCCTGGTTAGTATCTTGATGGGAGAAATAAGGTGCGTCGGGCCTGGTTAGGTACTTGGATGGGAGACCACCTGGGGGAGACCACCTAATACCAGGTGCTGTAAGCGTTTTGCTTGCATGTGCAGGCAGAGCGGTTGAAGGTTGATGAACGTGTCCGAGTGGTTGAGTAATCGCTTACGGCCATACCACGCTGAGCACGCCCGCTGTAGCGTCGGGCCTGGTTAGTACTTGGATGGGAGACCGCCTGGGAATACCAGGTGCTGTAAGCGTTTTGCTTGCTTGTGCAGGCAGAGCGGTTGAAGGTTGATGAACGTGTCCGAGTGGTTGAGTAATCGCTTACGGCCATACCACGCTGAGCACGCCCGCTCTCGTCTGATCTCGGAAGCTAAGCAGCGTCGGGCCTGGTTAGTATTTGGATGGGAGACCGCCTTGGAATACCAGGTGCTCTAAGCGTTTTCCTTGCTTGTGCAGGCAGAGCGGTTGAGGTTGATGAACGTGTCCGAGTGGTTGAGTAATCGCTTACGGCCATACCACGCTGAGCACGCCTGATCTCGGAAGCTAAGCAGCGTCGGGCCTGGTTAGTACTTGGATGGGAGACCGCCTGGGAATACCAGGTGCTGTAAGCGTTTTGCTTGCTTGTGCAGGCAGAGCGGTTGAAGGTTGATGAACGTGTCCGAGTGGTTGAGTAATCGCCTACGGCCATACCACGCTGAGCACGCCCGCCTCGCCTGATCTCGAAGCTAAGCAGCCGGGCCTGGTTATTACTTGATGGGAGACCACCTGGGAATACCAGGTGCTGTAAGCGTTTTGCTTGCTTGTGCAGGCAGAGCGGTTAAGGTTGATGAACGTGTCCGAGTGGTTGAGTAATCGCTTACGGCCATACCACGCTGAGCACACCCGCTGTCATCTGATCTCGGAAGCTAAGCAGCGTCGGGCCTGGTTAGTACTTGGATGGGAGACCGCCTGGGAATACCAGGTGCTGTAAGCGTTTTGCTTGCTTTTGCAGGCAGAGCGGTTGAAGGTTGATGAACGCGGTCCGGAGTGGTGGAGTAATCGCCAGTGTCGGCCATACCACGCTGAGCACCCGCTCGCCTGTTCTCGGAAGCTAAGCAGCGTCCGGGCCTGGTTAGTACTTGGATGGGAGACCGCCTGGGAATACCAGGTGCTGTAAGCGTTTTGCTTGCTTGTGCAGGCAGAGCGGTTGAAGGTTGATGAACGTGTCCGAGTGGTTGAGTAATCGCTTACGGCCATACCACGCTGAGCACGCCCGCACTGCCGTGCAAAGGCAAAAGGCCGTAACTTCAATTTTGTCAAAAATTAGTTTTTGTCATTTTTGGAACAATGGGCATCAGTTTTATCATGTGGACAAATATCTTGAGTCAATTTTGTTGTTTTCTTATCAAAATAAGATGCTGTTTTTGCCGTAACTTGTAAGTGAAGATACTGTTTACCGCGCTGGAGATACGGTGTTCGGCCTATGTATTCCATGTACTTTAAGCATTTCTATCACACACATTAACTTCAATAAAGTGTAAAGCAAATTGTTGTAGTGATTGTGTAAGCCTTCTATAACAGCATTAAGAATGGCCTGTTCTCGAGGGAAATTGATGGTGGAGATGGCTTTGAAACGCAAACACCATGATCAAGGTAAGGATGATGAAGATTTATGAAAAAAGATGTGTATATATATGCAATCTACTTCAGGTTGTCAAATTCAGCTAGCATACCCGGTCGCCTTGTTAGCTAGCTAGCGATGCAAACAAGTTGGGCTACTTGATAAACAAAACACAACTGTTCCTATATCCTCTATAAGGGAACATGGTAGATGGCTTGCCAGCTGCAAGACACCATAAATCAAAGTCTGAATATTAGTAAGGACTAATTTTCTCGTGGCATACAGGGTAGAGTTACAGCTGCCTGCTAATAACAGCCCAGTCCACACACTGACAGAAATCAATGCGAGCGAGTTGGGGACGCCTCACGACACACCTCCCCGCGAGGAGAAAACATAGCCTACACGAACACAAACCAACCCAGCAGATATAACTTAGATCGCAACTTACCTTTTCTTGAAATCTGGCCAAAATCCATAGCAAACAACATCCACTGAGAAGACAAATCCATCGTCTAAATCCATAAACAGTTAATATCTGTTTGCCATTTGCTGGCTTTCGATATATTTTCTAACTAGCCAAACCAAAGTGCCAGAGTTATCGTCTTGAGGTTGCATTCAGTTTTAAGTGTCGCTGTGGGTAGGCCTACTGTTGCTATCTAAAGCTGAATAGTGTTGGTTGCAAAATATTTCACTCCCATACAAACAATTAGCTGCACTATTTCCTTAGGTCGATGTCATTGATCTTATTGGGCGAATCCACCATGTGACTCCTACATGAATGGCTCCCGTTTGACGTGTTCATATTGGTTCATACATGTGTTGAATCACTATATTTTTCTGAGAGCTAGGAGTAGGCCTACGATTTTGCATGATAGCAAACTGAGTCTTGTAGATTTTAGTTATTAATAGTCTGGGAATTTTAGCAGAACTTTTACCAATAGCCTATGATTTGAAGTGGGTAGCCTGGAAATTCAGACCCACATCTAGAAATATGTTTTTTATACAAGAATACAAATTTGCGTGCTCTCTTTGGATTGGGGGGCCTTACCAAACACCAATGTGTTTGTGAAGGTGTGTATAACACACAAAATGTTCAAATTCTGTGGGAAACTTTTTTTTAATGCTCAAAGTAGGCCCTAAGTAACTTTCTGGTGTCAAACTAGGTATTTTTTCATAATTCTTAGATGATTGCAAGCATTTGTCACCAACATGTTTCACCAAAAGTATTCCTTGATGGGGGAAAATGGCCACACCCTCTTTCCCCGCTCATCACATTTAAATGCTAGAATATTGTAGGCAATGGGGGCTCTTGAAAATATATTATGTAGAGACAGTGTTCTAAACTATACATTGAATATGTTGAGGTAGGACACCTCAGGGCCTTTACAGTAGTGCAGGCCAAAAGGGATCGGCCATTCCCTTCTCCCAAATTACCAATACCCGATGTATAGCATATGGGAGACAAATTAAAAAGGAAGGTGGGGCATTTCTCACGTCTCATCACATGTTATATCACATCTGGAGAATATACACAGTCATACACTCAATTTTCCCTGACCTAATGTATTATGCATAATCAACAAAATAATGAGGAAGGTGGGACATGTTTAGGGTCAAGGGTTTCCCTTTACAGTATGTCACAGGTCCAAAGGTGTTATCCACATGCCCAATTTACCTATATCCTATTTGTTATATATGGCCAGCATAACGATGGGGAGGTGGGGGCATGTCTCATGTGATGTTAAATTACATTGTGAGGTTATATGCTTTCAGAAAATATATGGTTTAGGAGGTTGAATCAGTTTTCCCTTAATGTCACAGGCCCAAAGACCTTATCCATGTACCAGAATATCGACATTTTAATACATGCTATTACACACCTTTACCATCACATTGGTAAAGAAATTTCCTAGTGTCTAATTTATTTTCTTTTATACTTTTCAGTTTCTTCTATTCCTGGAGAAAGTCAGCAAAATGGAGCAGCCTACATGCCCCCTGCAAAACTGGAGGCAAACGAGTGGACAGTTCTCCATAGCTATCTGGACATCAGTGATGATCTGTTTTGTGGAGCAGATGACCTGTTCACCACGAGCACACCAGACCCCACTCCTTTGCCACGGATGACACCAGAGCCTGCACTTGCTTCACTCACTGCACTTGAACAAGTCCTTGTTTCAGTGATCTCAGAGCCCACACTGACAGCACTTGAGCCAGTGATTGCCCATGTCACAATTCCAGACCCAGTTCTTGGACCAGTCACACCAGCCTCTGCCCCAGAGAACACTCCTGCTCCTCCATCAGAGCCCACCACCAATCGACCACCAATGAGGGGACCGTGTGGAATCAAGTGCCGAAGGCAATGCTCGGGAAAATTTTCTGAAGACAGGCGCCAAGAAATTTGGAGGGCGTATTGGAACATGTCGTATGGAGAGAAACGGGCCTTTATCTTCCATACAGTTAGTCAGGTTCCAAAGGCAAAGGTCTGTGCCAATCCCAGTCGGCGGAGCAGATCTTTTGTTTACAGGCTGCAGGATACACACAAGACCCCGCAGCAAGTGTGTAAGCTGTTTTTTCTCTCCACGCTAGGCTACCATCCAACCAATGATAGCCTGGTGATCTCTGTGATGGGCAAAGAAACATCGACTGCTCTAGCTCCACCTAATGACCAAAGAGGGAGACGCGAGCCTGTCAACAAGCTGGACTTGAAGCCATTGAAAGACCATATACAATCGTACAATCCATCAGTCAGCCACTACCGGAGGGAGCATGCCCCACTCCGCCTCTATCTCCCAAGTGATGTAACAGTGAAGCTAATGTTTGCGGACTTCATTGACAAGGGGAACCACTGCTCTTACGAGACGTATCGTAAGGCTGTGAAGTCGGCAAACATTAGCTTTGTCAAGCTTGGAGAGGAGGAGTGTGAGAGCTGTCTGCTCCAGGACCAGCATGTGAGGGCTGATCACCAGGGGGAGGCTGCAGACGATTGCCTTCAGTGCGAGAGCTGGCGTACTCACACATCTGCAGCCACTGAGACCAGACTACATTACAGGGCAGATGCAGACAGGGACTGGCCTGAGAACACGGCTGTCCGAAGTGTTGACCTTCAAAAGGTAATAATGCTTCCGCGTATGCCAGGTGTGAAGGCAGCAGTCTTCACCCGACGCATCTCGGCATACCACGAGACCTTCGCCACAGTTGGAGCCAAGAAGACCAACAAAAAGAAGACAATCTCTGTTGTCTGGAATGAGGGTGTTGCAGGGCGGAGCGCCAAAGAGGTCACCTCAGCTTACGCGGCAGCTCTTGAAAAGGAGCGGGACACAAAACATGTCATATACTGGGTGGACAATTGTAGCGCGCAAAACAAAAACTGGTTGTTGCTGACTTCACTGGTCACTTTAGTTAATTCAGATACTATTTCAGCCGAAGATGTGACACTGAAGTTCTTCGAGCCTGGGCACACATTTATGAGTGCAGACAGCTTCCATCATGGTGTGGAACAGGAGATGCGGCGCAGACCAGGAGGAGTGGTCTTTGATTTTGAAGATTTTTTGTCAGTGGTCGCTAATTCAAATTCTAGGAAAGTGGAGGTGGTAGAATTGAAAAATGAGATGATCAGGGCATGGATTGATGGCCATTCTGCAGCCAAGGTAAAAAAAAATGCCCAGACTGGCTCAAATTAAAGTGGTTCAACTGCGTCAGGGTCAATGTCCATGTTTGTCAAGAAATCCCATGGGGAGGAGGACTTCATTGAGCTGGACTTCCTCCAGAAGAAGTTTACTTCCTGTGTTCCAGCCACCTTGAGGCCGCAAGACTGGGGTGTAGAGGAGGCCAAGAAGATGGAGATCCTAAGGAATCTGGTTCCACTCATGCCACCTACCAGGAGATTATTCTGGAGCTCTTTGGCTGTCAGAGGCCTCAATGAGGATGAAGAGTAGTTGAGGGAAGAATTAAGTACCTGATATCTGGACTCTCTCTCTCCCTCTCTCGCTCTCTCTCATATTATCATATAATCAGTTAATTGATGATCTTGAGTCTTTCTATGGAACATGGGGGGGGTTGTATTTGTGCACTAGATGAAGAAGGGAAATTATTGTTCAAGTTCTGAACTTTTCAAAGGGTGATTGATAGTTAGGTTGGTCTGTCTGTCTGGTTGCTTGTTTGTTTTGTGTTTTGTTTTCACTTTTTGCATATTTTGTGGTTTTTTTTTGTTGTTGTTTTGTTTGGGTTACTGTTTTTTGTTTTGTTTGGGTTTCTTGGTTCTGGGTGGGGTAGGGGTGGAGGGAGGTTTTTATTATGGGTTGGTTTTAATGTTACCTAGTTTCCTTTTTGATTGTCAATAAAGGAACCTCTAAAGTCAAAGTCTCTCTCATATGGCTCTAAATACATTTTCCTTTCCACCCTAAATGTACTGTTACAGTGTTTTTTCATCGATTTGCACGTCATTAAACACAACCATATTCCTTAAGTTAAGATAAGTTTATGATAAGGATGAATGGCATATAAGAGAGGACATTTTACTGACAACCTTTCAAATGTTAAACATATACAGTAGGTGAAAGGTTACTTTAAAGTGTTATTTTATCTCAAATTAGTACAGCCATAAGTTTTTAAAACTATTTTAGCCTTAAAATTCAATTTTTTTATATATATATATTTCTTTTATGTAGTATTAAGTCTAACTAGACAAAACTGACTAAATGTTATTTTAAGGCTATTATTGTTATCACAGGAAATGTTGATGTACAGTGTGATCTCGAAGCTAAGCAGCGTCGGGCCTGGTTAGTACTTGATGGGAGACCGCCTGGGAATACCAGGTGCTGTAAGCGTTTTGCTTGCTTGTGCAGGCAGAGCGGTTGAGGTTGATGAACGTGTCCGAGTGGTTGAGTAATCGCTTACGGCCATACCACGCTGAGCACGCCCGCCTCGCCTGATCTCGGAAGCTAAGCAGCCGGGGCCTGGTTAGTACTTGATGGGAGACCGCCTGGGAATACCAGGTGCTGTAAGCGCTTTGCTTGCTTGTGCAGGCAGAGCGTTGAGGTTGATGAACGGTCCGAAAGTGGTTGAGTAATCGCCACGGCCATACCACGCTGAGCACGCCCGCCCTGATCTCGAAGCTAAGCAGCCGCCGGGCCCTGGTTAGTACTTGATGGGAGACCGCCTGGGAATACCAGGTGCTGTAAGCGCGCTTTTGCTTTGCTTGTGCAGGCAGAGCGTTGAAGGTTGATGAACGGTCCGAAAGTGGTTGAGTAATCGCTGACGGCCATACCACGCTGAGCACGCCCGCCTCGCCTGATCTCGAAGCTAAGCAGCCGCCGGGCCTGGTTAGTACTTGATGGGAGACCGCCTGGGAATACCAGGTGCTGTAAGCGCTTTGCTTGCTTGTGCAGGCAGAGCGTTGAGGTTGATGAACGGTCCGAAAGTGGTTGAGTAATCGCTACGGCCATACCACGCTGAGCACGCCTCGCCTGCCTGATCTCGAAGCTAAGCAGCGCCGGGCCTGGTTAGTACTTGATGGGAGACCGCCTGGGAATACCAGGTGCTGTAAGCCGCTTTTGCTTGCTTGTGCAGGCAGAGCGTTGAGGTTGATGAACGCGGTCCGAAAGTGGTTGAGTAATCGCCACGCCATACCACGCTGAGCACGCCCGCCTCGCCTGATCTCGAAGCTAAGCAGCCCGGGCCTGGTTAGTACTTGATGGGAGACCGCCTGGGAATACCAGGTGCTGTAAGCGCTTTGCTTTGCTTGTGCAGGCAGAGCGGTTGAGGTTGATGAACGGTCCGAAAGTGGTTGAGTAATCGCCACGGCCATACCACGCTGAGCACGCCCGCCTCGCCTGATCTCGAAGCTAAGCAGCCGGGGGCCTGGTTAGTACTTGATGGGAGACCGCCTGGGAATACCAGGTGCTGTAAGCGCTTTTGCTTGCTTGTGCAGGCAGAGCGTTGAGGTTGATGAACGGTCCGAAAGTGGTTGAGTAATCGCCACGGCCATACCACGCTGAGCACGCCTCGCCTGCCTGATCTCGAAGCTAAGCAGCCGCCGGGCCTGGTTAGTACTTGATGGGAGACCGCCTGGGAATACCAGGTGCTGTAAGCCAGGTGCTTTTTGCTTGCTTGTGCAGGCAGAGCGTTGAGGTTGATGAACGGTCCGAAAGTGGTTGAGTAATCGCCACGGCCATACCACGCTGAGCACGCCCGCCTCGCCTGATCTCGAAGCTAAGCAGCCGCCGGGCCTGGTTAGTACTTGATGGGAGACCGCCTGGGAATACCAGGTGCTGTAAGCGCTTTTGCTTGCTTGTGCAGGCAGAGCGTTGAAGGTTGATGAACGGTCCGAAAGTGGTTGAGTAATCGCCACGGCCATACCACGCTGAGCACAGCCCGCCTCGCCTGATCTCGAAGCTAAGCAGCCCGGGCCTGGTTAGTACTTGATGGGAGACCGCCTGGGAATACCAGGTGCTGTAAGCCGCTTTGCTTGCTTGTGCAGGCAGAGCGTTGAGGTTGATGAACGGTCCGAAAGGGTTGAGTAATCGCCACGGCCATACCACGCTGAGCACGCCCGCCTGCCTGATCTCGAAGCTAAGCAGCCGCCGGGCCTGGTTAGTACTTGATGGGAGACCGCCTGGGAATACCAGGTGCTGTAAGCGCTTTTGCTTGCTTGTGCAGGCAGAGCGTTGAAGGTTGATGAACGGTCCGAAAGTGGTTGAGTAATCGCTACGGCCATACCACGCTGAGCACGCCCGCCTCGCCTGATCTCGAAGCTAAGCAGCAGCCGGGCCTGGTTAGTACTTGATGGGAGACCGCCTGGGAATACCAGGTGCTGTAAGCGCTTTTGCTTGCTTGTGCAGGCAGAGCGTTGAGGTTGATGAACGGTCCGAAAGTGGTTGAGTAATCGCCACGGCCATACCACGCTGAGCACGCCCGCCTCGCCTGATCTCGAAGCTAAGCAGCCCGGGCCTGGTTAGTACTTGATGGGAGACCGCCTGGGAATACCAGGTGCTGTAAGCGCTTTGCTTTGCTTGTGCAGGCAGAGCGTTGAGGTTGATGAACGGTCCGAAAGTGGTTGAGTAATCGCCACGGCCATACCACGCTGAGCACGCCTTGCCTCGCCTGATCTCGAAGCTAAGCAGCGCCGGGCCTGGTTAGTACTTGATGGGAGACCGCCTGGGAATACCAGGTGCTGTAAGCGCTTTGCTTGCTTGTGCAGGCAGAGCGTTGAGGTTGATGAACGGTCCGAGTGGTTGAGTAATCGCCACGCCATACCACGGAGCCATACCACGCTGAGCACGCTCGCCTGATCTCGAAGCTAAGCAGCCGGGCCGGGCCTGGTTAGTACTTGATGGGAGACCGCCTGGGAATACCAGGTGCTGTAAGCGCTTTTGCTTGCTTGTGCAGGCAGAGCGTTGAAGGTTGATGAACGGTCCGAAAGTGGTTGAGTAATCGCTACGCCATACCACGCTGAGCACGCCGGGCCTCGCCTGATCTCGAAGCTAAGCAGCCGCCGGGCCTGGTTAGTACTTGATGGGAGACCGCCTGGGAATACCAGGTGCTGCTGTAAGCTTTTGCTTGCTTGTGCAGGCAGAGCGTTGAGGTTGATGAACGGTCCGAAAGTGGTTGAGTAATCGCCACGGCCATACCACGCTGAGCACGCCTCTCGCCTGCCTGATCTCGAAGCTAAGCAGCCGCCGGGCCTGGTTAGTACTTGATGGGAGACCGCCTGGGAATACCAGGTGCTGTAAGCGCTTTGCTTGCTTGTGCAGGCAGAGCGTTGAGGTTGATGAACGGTCCGAAAGTGGTTGAGTAATCGCTACGGCCATACCACGCTGAGCACGCCCGCCTCGCCTGATCTCGAAGCTAAGCAGCCGCCGGGCCTGGTTAGTACTTGATGGGGAGACCGCCTGGGAATACCAGGTGCTGTAAGCGCTTTTGCTTGCTTGTGCAGGCAGAGCGTTGAGGTTGATGAACGGTCCGAAAGTGGTTGAGTAATCGCTACGGCCATACCACGCTGAGCACGCCCGCCTCGCCTGATCTCGAAGCTAAGCAGCAGCCGGGCCTGGTTAGTACTTGATGGGAGACCGCCTGGGAATACCAGGTGCTGTAAGCGCTTTTGCTTGCTTGTGCAGGCAGAGCGTTGAAGGTTGATGAACGGTCCGAAAGTGGTTGAGTAATCGCTACGCCATACCACGCTGAGCACGCCCGCCTCGCCTGATCTCGAAGCTAAGCAGCCCGGGCCTGGTTAGTACTTGATGGGAGACCGCCTGGGAATACCAGGTGCTGTAAGCGCTTTGCTTTGCTTGTGCAGGCAGAGCGTTGAGGTTGATGAACGGTCCGAAAGTGGTTGAGTAATCGCTACGGCCATACCACGCTGAGCACGCCACGCCCTCGCCTGATCTCGAAGCTAAGCAGCCCGGGCCTGGTTAGTACTTGATGGGAGACCGCCTGGGAATACCAGGTGCTGTAAGCGCTTTTGCTTTGCTTGTGCAGGCAGAGCGGTTGAAGGTTGATGAACGTGTCCGAAAGTGGTTGAGTAATCGCCACGGCCATACCACGCTGAGCACGCCCGCCTCGCCTGATCTCGAAGCTAAGCAGCCCGGGCCTGGTTAGTACTTGATGGGAGACCGCCTGGGAATACCAGGTGCTGTAAGCGCTTTGCTTGCTTGTGCAGGCAGAGCGTTGAGGTTGATGAACGGTCCGAAAGTGGTTGAGTAATCGCCACGGCCATACCACGCTGAGCACGCCCGCCTCGCCTGATCTCGAAGCTAAGCAGCCGCCCTGGCCTGGTTAGTACTTGATGGGAGACCGCCTGGGAATACCAGGTGCTGTAAGCGCTTTGCTTGCTTGTGCAGGCAGAGCGTTGAAGGTTGATGAACGGTCCGAAAGTGGTTGAGTAATCGCCACGGCCATACCACGCTGAGCACGCCCGCCTGCCTGATCTCGAAGCTAAGCAGCCCGGGCCTGGTTAGTACTTGATGGGAGACCGCCTGGGAATACCAGGTGCTGTAAGCGCTTTTTGCTTGCTTGTGCAGGCAGAGCGTTGAGGTTGATGAACGGTCCGAAAGTGGTTGAGTAATCGCCACGGCCATACCACGCTGAGCACGCCCGCCTCGCCTGATCTCGAAGCTAAGCAGCCGCCGGGCCTGGTTAGTACTTGATGGGAGACCGCCTGGGAATACCAGGTGCTGTAAGCGCTTTTGCTTGCTTGTGCAGGCAGAGCGTTGAGGTTGATGAACGGTCCGAAAGGGTTGAGTAATCGCCACGCCATACCACGCTGAGCACGCCCGCCTCGCCTGATCTCGAAGCTAAGCAGCCGCCGGGCCTGGTTAGTACTTGATGGGAGACCGCCTGGGAATACCAGGTGCTGTAAGCGCTTTTGCTTGCTTGTGCAGGCAGAGCGTTGAGGTTGATGAACGGTCCGAAAGTGGTTGAGTAATCGCCACGCCATACCACGCTGAGCACCAGGCCTCGCCTGATCTCGAAGAAGCTAAGCAGCCCGGGCCTGGTTAGTACTTGATGGGAGACCGCCTGGGAATACCAGGTGCTGTAAGCGCTTTTGCTTGCTTGTGCAGGCAGAGCGTTGAAGGTTGATGAACGGTCCGAAAGTGGTTGAGTAATCGCCACGCCATACCACGCTGAGCACGCCCGCCTCGCCTGATCTCGAAGCTAAGCAGCCGCCGGGCCTGGTTAGTACTTGATGGGAGACCGCCTGGGAATACCAGGTGCTGTAAGCGCTTTTGCTTGCTTGTGCAGGCAGAGCGTTGAGGTTGATGAACGGTCCGAAAGTGGTTGAGTAATCGCTACGGCCATACCATACACGCTGAGCACGCCCGCCTTGCGCCTGATCTCGAAGCTAAGCAGCCCGGGCCTGGTTAGTACTTGATGGGAGACCGCCTGGGAATACCAGGTGCTGTAAGCGCTTTTGCTTTGCTTGTGCAGGCAGAGCGTTGAGGTTGATGAACGGTCCGAAAGTGGTTGAGTAATCGCCACGGCCATACCACGCTGAGCACGCCGCCTGCCTGATCTCGAAGCTAAGCAGCCGGGCCTGGTTAGTACTTGATGGGAGACCGCCTGGGAATACCAGGTGCTGTAAGCGCTTTTGCTTTGCTTGTGCAGGCAGAGCGTTGAGGTTGATGAACGGGTCCGAAAGTGGTTGAGTAATCGCCACGCCATACCACGCTGAGCACGCCCGCCTCGCCTGATCTCGAAGCTAAGCAGCCGGGCCTGGTTAGTACTTGATGGGAGACCGCCTGGGAATACCAGGTGCTGTAAGCGCTTTTGCTTGCTTGTGCAGGCAGAGCGTTGAGGTTGATGAACGGTCCGAAAGTGGTTGAGTAATCGCTACGGCCATACCACGCTGAGCACGCCCCTGCCTGATCTCGAAGCTAAGCAGCCGGGCCTGGTTAGTACTTGATGGGAGACCGCCTGGGAATACCAGGTGCTGTAAGCGCTTTTGCTTTGCTTGTGCAGGCAGAGCGTTGAGGTTGATGAACGGTCCGAAAGTGGTTGAGTAATCGCCACGCCATACCACGCTGAGCACGCCGCCTCGCCTGATCTCGAAGCTAAGCAGCGCCGGGCCTGGTTAGTACTTGATGGGAGACCGCCTGGGAATACCAGGTGCTGTAAGCGCTTTTGCTTGCTTGTGCAGGCAGAGCGTTGAGGGATGAACGGTCCGAAAGTGGTTGAGTAATCGCTACGGCCATACCACGCTGAGCACGCAGCCTCGCCTGATCTCGAAGCTAAGCAGCCGCCGGGCCTGGTTAGTACTTGATGGGAGACCGCCTGGGAATACCAGGTGCTGTAAGCGCTTTGCTTGCTTGTGCAGGCAGAGCGTTGAAGGTTGATGAACGGTCCGAAAGTGGTTGAGTAATCGCTACGGCCATACCACGCTGAGCACGCCCGCCTCGCCTGATCTCGAAGCTAAGCAGCCGCCGGGCCTGGTTAGTACTTGATGGGAGACCGCCTGGGAATACCAGGTGCTGTAAGCGCTTTTGCTTTGCTTGTGCAGGCAGAGCGTTGAGGTTGATGAACGGTCCGAAAGTGGTTGAGTAATCGCCACGGCCATACCACGCTGAGCACGCCCGCCTCGCCTGATCTCGAAGCTAAGCAGCCGGGCCTGGTTAGTACTTGATGGGAGACCGCCTGGGAATACCAGGTGCTGTAAGCGCTTTTGCTTGCTTGTGCAGGCAGAGCGTTGAAGGTTGATGAACGGTCCGAAAGTGGTTGAGTAATCGCCACGCCATACCATACAGGTGCTGTAAGCGCTTTTGAGGCAGAGCGGTTGAAGGCTGAGCAATCGCCCGCCACGCGCCTGATCTGATCTCGAAGCTAAGCAGCCGCCGGGCCTGGTTAGTACTTGATGGGAGACCGCCTGGGAATACCAGGTGCTGTAAGCCGCTTTGCTTGCTTGTGCAGGCAGAGCGGTTGAAGGTTGATGAACGGTCCGAAAGTGGTTGAGTAATCGCCACGCCATACCACGCTGAGCACGCCCGCCTCGCCTGATCTCGAAGCTAAGCAGCCGCCGGGCCTGGTTAGTACTTGATGGGAGACCGCCTGGGAATACCAGGTGCTGTAAGCGCTTGCTTGTGCAGGCAGAGCGTTGAGGTTGATGAACGGTCCGAAAGTGGTTGAGTAATCGCTACGCCATACCACGCTGAGCACGCCCGCCTGCCTGATCTCGAAGCTAAGCAGCCGGGGGCCTGGTTAGTACTTGATGGGAGACCGCCTGGGAATACCAGGTGCTGTAAGCGCTTTTGCTTTTGCTTGTGCAGGCAGAGCGGTTGAGGTTGATGAACGGTCCGAAAGTGGTTGAGTAATCGCCACGGCCATACCACGCTGAGCAGGTGCTGTAAGCCGCCTCGCCTGATCTCGAAGCTAAGCAGCCCGGGCCTGGTTAGTACTTGATGGGAGACCGCCTGGGAATACCAGGTGCTGTAAGCGCTTTGCTTTGCTTGTGCAGGCAGAGCGTTGAGGTTGATGAACGGTCCGAAAGTGGTTGAGTAATCGCCACGGCCATACCACGCTGAGCACGCCCGCCTCGCCTGATCTCGAAGCTAAGCAGCCGGGCCTGGTTAGTACTTGATGGGAGAGACCGCCTGGGAATACCAGGTGCTGTAAGCGCTTTGCTTGCTTGTGCAGGCAGAGCGTTGAGGTTGATGAACGGTCCGAAAGTGGTTGAGTAATCGCCACGGCCATACCACGCTGAGCACGCCCGCCTGCCTGATCTCGAAGCTAAGCAGCGCCGGGCCTGGTTAGTACTTGATGGGAGACCGCCTGGGAATACCAGGTGCTGTAAGCCGCTTTTGCTTGCTTGTGCAGGCAGAGCGCTGAAGGTTGATGAACGGTCCGAAAGTGGTTGAGTAATCGCCACGGCCATACTACCACGCTGAGCACGCCCGCCTCGCCTGATCTCGAAGCTAAGCAGCCGGGCCTGGTTAGTACTTGATGGGAGACCGCCTGGGAATACCAGGTGCTGTAAGCGCTTTGCTTGCTTGTGCAGGCAGAGCGTTGAGGTTGATGAACGGTCCGAAAGTGGTTGAGTAATCGCTACGGCCATACCACGCTGAGCACGCCCGCCTCGCCTGATCTCGAAGCTAAGCAGCCCGGGCCTGGTTAGTACTTGATGGGAGACCGCCTGGGAATACCAGGTGCTGTAAGCGCTTTTGCTTGCTTGTGCAGGCAGAGCGTTGAGGTTGATGAACGGTCCGAAAGTGGTTGAGTAATCGCCACGCCATACCACGCTGAGCACGCCCGCCTGATCGCCTGATCTCGAAGCTAAGCAGCCGCCGGGCCTGGTTAGTACTTGATGGGAGACCGCCTGGGAATACCAGGTGCTGTAAGCGCTTTTGCTTGCTTGTGCAGGCAGAGCGTTGAAGGTTGATGAACGGTCCGAAAGTGGTTGAGTAATCGCCACGGCCATACCACACGCTGAGCACGCCCGCGCCTCGCCTGATCTCGAAGCTAAGCAGCGCCGGGCCTGGTTAGTACTTGATGGGAGACCGCCTGGGAATACCAGGTGCTGTAAGCGCTTTTGCTTGCTTGTGCAGGCAGAGCGGTTGAGGTTGATGAACGGTCCGAAAGTGGTTGAGTAATCGCTACGGCCATACCACACGCTGAGCACGCCCGCCTCGCCTGATCTCGAAGCTAAGCAGCCGGGCCTGGTTAGTACTTGATGGGAGACCGCCTGGGAATACCAGGTGCTGTAAGCCGCTTTTGCTTGCTTGTGCAGGCAGAGCGTTGAGGTTGATGAACGGTCCGAAAGTGGTTGAGTAATCGCCACGGCCATACCACGCTGAGCACGCCCGCCTCGCCTGATCTCGAAGCTAAGCAGCCGCCGGGCCTGGTTAGTACTTGATGGGAGACCGCCTGGGAATACCAGGTGCTGTAAGCGCTTTTGTTTGCTTGTGCAGGCAGAGCGTTGAAGGTTGATGAACGGTCCGAAAGTGGTTGAGTAATCGCTACGCCATACCACGCTGAGCACGCACCGCCCTGATCTCGAAGCTAAGCAGCCGCCGGGCCTGGTTAGTACTTGATGGGAGACCGCCTGGGAATACCAGGTGCTGTAAGGTGCTGTAAGCTTTTTGTTGCTTGTGCAGGCAGAGCGTTGAGGTTGATGAACGGTCCGAAAGTGGTTGAGTAATCGCCACGCCATACCACGCTGAGCACGCCCGCCTCGCCTGATCTCGAAGCTAAGCAGCCGGGGCCTGGTTAGTACTTGATGGGAGACCGCCTGGGAATACCAGGTGCTGTAAGCGCTTTTGCTTGCTTGTGCAGGCAGAGCGTTGAGGTTGATGAACGGTCCGAAAGTGGTTGAGTAATCGCTACGCCATACCACGCTGAGCACAAGCTAAGAAGGTTGATGAACGGTCCCAGGTGGTTGAGTAATCGCTACGGCCATACCACGCTGAGCACGCCTCGCCTGATCTCGAAGCTAAGCAGCCGCCGGGCCTGGTTAGTACTTGATGGGAGACCGCCTGGGAATACCAGGTGCTGTAAGCGCTTTTGTTTGCTTGTGCAGGCAGAGCGGTTGAGGTTGATGAACGGTCCGAAAGTGGTTGAGTAATCGCATAAACTTAACCTAAATAGCCGGCTGCTGTAAGCTACAATCGGATTTTATTGTATACCCCTGTTGTCTCAATGATGATAACATCTCATTTCGACTATATTTCAAAGTGTGCCGTTCATTTGCATTATTAACATAACATCGTATTTTGTCATTTTTGGCGAAGACATGCATTCCGTTAGGGATATTGAACATATTTAACATTCTCTAACCATCGTGATTTCGAATTGGTGCAGTTGTCAGCACAAAAAATCATTTTATTCTTTTGCTTTTTTGCATTGCTCTATGCTGTTCTATGGTGCTTTCTGCCTCTTGGTTGCGCACGCATGTTTTCGTGACGCTTCATAGAAATCCATATATAATGAGCGATAAAACGACTTGTTGACGCTTTTGGGACATTAATCTACATGTAGGCTACGTTAAGCTTTAAGGATTGTATGTCCTTAATTTATTTATATAGGCCTATTTAGGCTACTTGGCAAAACCCTGATACTTTTATTGCCACACAACAATATTGGTGGTATTTGTTACATTAGCTTCAAAAGGCACCGCTTCAGAAAAGCTGCACTGCTTGTGAAAGAAGGGGTGGGGAGGGAGCTTGCAGCCAAGTGTCGGAAAAATGCATAGCCTACAACACAGAACTCTCGCATTAGTCACTGACAGTAGACACGCTTCCAGCCTAATGACTTTCACACATTTTGAATGATTTACAGTATGCCTATACATTAGCCCCACAATGTAGAGACTGTGCAGAATACAATGTGTGAATGATGCTCAATGATTTGCCAATAGCCTATAATAGTCTTCTGCTGGGTTGCATGTACTGTATAGCCTAGTTTTACTGTACATTTTTTCAGCCTTTATTGGTTAAATGACCATTTTTATTACGAAAATATTTCTTAACTTCAAAAACACAGTGTCTAAAACTCGGTGTCATTCAGACTCAACCCTCTTGACGTTTGGTGATTAATTGACAGCTGTTTTGGGACACGTTAAACTTTCTTTATAATGAGCGCATAAAACGACTTGTTGTTTGGGACATTAAGCTACGTTAAGCTTTTTTTCACGTTAAGGATTGTATGTCCTTAATTTATTTATATATTTAGGCTACTTTGCAAAAACCCTGATACTTTTATTGCCACACAACAATATTGGTGGTATTTGTTACATTAGCTTCAAAAGGCACCGCTTCAGAAAGCTGCACTGCTTGTGAAAGAAGGGGGTGGGGGAGGGGAGCTTGCAACCAAATGTCGGAAAAATGCATAGCCTACAACACAGAACCCGCTTCTCGCACTAGTCACTAGTAGACAGTAGACACGCTTCCAGCCTAATGACTTTCACACATTTTGCAGAGAAAGCTCGAGTAGCCGAGAGAGCAGAGAAAGCTCGAGTAGCCGAGAGAGACGCCGAGAATGATCGGTTGAAAGCGGAGATCAAAAACCTCAAACGAGAGCTTCAACAACTCCGAGAGACCAGCCACTTGGAGAGCCACAGAGACATTTTACAGGAGATGAGAGCTGGAATCGGAGAACTTCAGGCGACGCTACGTGAGCAGAGAAGTTATTCGACGCCTGAGAGACCAATCCCCAGGTGCACCTCGACACCAGCTCCAGAAACGTCCTCCTTGCAGATGTCTCCATTGGCCCTCCGTCACACTCAACGACAGCATCCAAGTTCCTAGTCAACACGCAGACGTGACCTTGCGTGATGTTGGTCCCGAAGACCACGCTAAGATTCACCAACAGAGCTACGGCCAAGTGGGCAGATACGGATGCCTGCTCTTCAGGTCCATCGTCACAGAGGAACACTATAAAGCCTGGAGCAAAACCACCAACTGGGATGGAGCGAAGGGCAAGCAAGCACTGCCGCAAAATGTGAAAAACTTTGTGGTCTCAACACTACAACGAAAGTTCCCTGCTATGGGGAGGAGTGAACTGAAGGACTGCATCAATAAGATCAACGAATTCTCCAAGACAACACGCAGATCTTCCCAGGGATTCAACGTGCTTTAAATTTAGACTGTAGAATGTAGACTGTTCATTATTTCAATAAATACGTTTTCTCTGAAGTACTTTCCCGACTTCGTCTTTCTATAGGCTAAGCATATCATGGAGATAGAGTAGAAAACTGGATTTAACTAAACAAATGTAACTAAGTAAACTGATTGATTACTCTACAGTAGGCTATGTTCCCCCTCTCTCAGGCTGTACAGTAGGCCTATTGAAAGTAGGCTAATGAGCTCAATAGACACGCTAGCTTCCATTAGGAAACTTTCGTTGCAGACTTTCACAACTGATTGTTTAGCCTACAGTAGCCTACTGTAGGCCTACTCTACAGTAGCCTAGGCTATAGGTTATGTTCCCCCTCTCAGGCTGTACAGTAGGCCTATTGAAAGTAGACTAATGAGCTTAGACAGATTAGCTTCCAGCCTAATGACTTTCACACATGAATGATTTACAGTAGACACATTAGCGCCCGCGAGTGCGGCAACTAGGCCTAGTAGGTGCAGCAAGTGCAGTGCACCAGGGCCTGTGACCTCCGTCGCTACCCCCGCAATGCAATTGCTGGAAAATTCTATACCGGTCCTTTCTGACTACCTGCGTGCCTTTGACCAGGCCAAGGCTACAGCGCAGACACTCGCAAATAAATGGGGGTTCAGAGTACATTTGAAAATGTTAGAGCACGGAGAGTGAAGCGTCACTTTGACTAACTATCGGAAGATGAACGCTTAACCGATGCAGAGAGATACTTCAAAGTGCAGGTATTTAATGCAACTCTGGACATCGTAATCAGTCAGCTCTCCCAAAGATGTGCAAGCATGCGGGAAACTTGTTATGTGGTTGAGTCTTTACGCCCTATGATCCTTCAACTTCGCGGGTGATGATGAACTGCTTGAAAAGGCAGTACGCTTGTCAGACCATTATAGCATGGACATTGCAACCGACATTCCCAACACAACTCCTCTCATTTAGGTCTTGCTTTAAAGCAGAGATTTCACAGAAGTCATCTATTTTTCAACTTGCCAAAAGGCTGGTGGTAGATTATGACAGTGTAACATCCACATTCGGGAAGTGTGTACTGCTCTCATGTTGTTTCTACATTGCCTGTGACTGTGGCAACAGCTGAGCCGATCTTTTTCCAAATGTTCAACAATTGCTGGTGTACAGGCTATAATCAATTAGCTAAATCATTTGTCCAGCTGTTTAAACATTTTTTTTTTTTATGTTACATTCAAACGCAAAAGGTGCTTTGATATCTTTTTTGTTTAAACGTCGGGCAAGCAGGCATGCGTGCGGGTTGCAATGAATGAGGATAATTGGTTTTATCTGCGGTGTTATTTTTTGCATTTTGAATATGACTCGCTCCAGCACGTCTACTTTTTTGCACGGTGCTTTCTTAAAGGAGCTGCACCATCTTACAACAATTGCATCTACATTTTCATATTAGAATGTTTTGTCAAGTCACTTGACTTAATTTGATCACGGTAGTTTAAGCTTACACTTGTGTAAGCTTAAACTACCGTGATCAAATTAAGTCAAGCCCCCGCTGAAAATCTCTTATGCTCTTATGTGCTTATCGTTACACTATCAAATCTATAAGTAACCGTGACAAATAGGGTATAAGATATATAAACTCACACTATTGTATTATCATATATGTTTGGTAATGGCTCAGCTTTCTCTGATTGTTCTACTGACTTGGAAACTGCATCATGGAAGCAGTAAGTCAAGTCGCATCAAAAATAGTAGTGGCAGAACTCCAAAGTGACACCTTGTGGTTGTTTGTGTCAACTGCAGTTTGTGCCATTTCTGCTGAGAAAATGGGGATCGTGATTCCTGAAGGAACCCGTCCAAACTTAACGGGGACCCACTGTACTTGGATGGGAGACCGCCTGGGAATACCAGGTGCTGTAAGCGTTTTGCTTGTGCAGGCAGAGCGGTTGAGGTTGATGAACGTGTCCGAGTGGTTGAGTAATCGCTTACGGCCATGCCACGCTGAGCACGCCCGCTCTCGTCTGATCTCGGAAACTAAGCAGCGTCGGGCCTGGTTAGTACTTGGATGGGAGACCGCCTGGGAATACCAGGTGCTGTAAGCGTTTTTGCTTGTGCAGGCAGAGCGGTTGAGGTTGATGAACGTGTCCGAGGTTGAGTAATCGCTTACGGCCATACCACGCTGAGCACGCCAGCTCTCGTCCGATCTCGGAAGCTAAGCGGCGTAGGGCCTGGTTAGTACTTGGATGGGAGACCGCCTGGGAATACCAGGTGCTGTAAGCGTTTTTCTTGTGCAGGCAGAGCGGTTGAGGTTGATGAACGTGTCCGAGTGGTTGAGTAATCGCTTACGGCCATACCACGCTGAGCACGCCCGCTCTTGTCTGATCTCGGACGCTAAGCAGCGTCGGGCCTGGTTAGTACTTGGATGGGAGACCGCCTGGGAATACCAGGTGCCGTAAGCTTTTCTCTCCTTCAGCCAGTGAAACTTTGTTTATCATTTTAAGCTTGTCTGTCTGTGCGCCATGAGGCACTTCCTTGACTGTTTGCTGCCTCCCTTTGAAAAAAAAAAAATAATAATAATAATAATAATAAAATGCATACATAGGGCCTATTTTCTGATAAGAAATATAGGCTATATAGGCTAAGCGAGTAACTGGTTGAAAAAAAAACAGCACAAGTTGACTGCCAACACCTGGCTTTAAGTGGCGCTATCGGTGCTGAGAGGCAGACGGTTAACGCCAAGATGTGACTCCCTCCCAGGCTGGAGGAGCTTTAAGTAGACTATTTTGGCGAGCAGCTTTTAAACTTCTGACCATACCACGCTGAACACGCCCGATCTCGTCCGATCTCGGAAGGTAAGCAGCGTCGGGCCTGGTTAGTACTTGGATGGGAAACCGCCTAATACCAGGTGCCGTAAGCTTTTCTCTCCTTCAGCCAGTGAAACTTTGTTTATCATTTTAAGCTTGTCTGTGCGCCATGAGGCACCTCCTTGACTGTTTGCTGCCTCCCTTTGAAAAAAATAAAAAAATAAATAAATAATAATAATAACTAGAAAACGCAATTCCAGGGAATTACTAGTGCATGAAAATGCAAAACATATGGTGTGAAATATATTGTTAAAACAGATGATGTGCTAATTGGCAACCAACGTGAAGAGGTTTAATATAGTTGGAATGACTGAACTAGGTAGATGAGGTTTAATATAGTTGGAATGACTGAACAGTTAAATAGGTGGATAGTTTAAAAGGTTAAATTATTTGCTAGGCAGATGAGGTTTAATATAGTTGGATTGACTGAACTAGGTAGCCTAGATGAGGTTTAATATAGTTGGAATGACTGAACAGTTAAATAGGTGGATGGTTTAAAAGGTTAAATTATTTGCTAGGTAGATGAGGTTTAATATAGTTGGAATGACTGAACAGTTAAATAGGTGGATAGTTTAAAAGGTTACATTATTTACTAGGTAGATGAGGTTTAATGTAGTTGGAATGACTGAACTAGGTAGACGAGGTTTAATATAGTTGGAATGACTGAACAGTTAAATAGGTGGATGGTTTAAAAGGTTAAATTATTTGCTAGGTAGATGAGGTTTAATATAGTTTGAATGACTGAATAGTTAAATAGGTGGATAGTTTAAATGGTTAAATTATTTGCTAGGTAGATGATGTTTAATATAGTTGGAATGACTGAACTAGGTAGATGAGGTTTAATATAGTTGGAATGACTGAACAGTTAAATAGGTGGATAGTTTAAAAGATTTAATTATTTGCTAGGTACATGAGGTTTAATGTAGTTGGAATGACTGAACTAGGTAGATGAGGTTTAATATAGTTGGAATGACTGAACAGTTAAATAGGTGGATAGTTTAAAAGGTTAAATTATTTGCTAGGTAGATGAGGTTTAATATAGTTGGAATGACTGAACAGTTAATTAGGTGGATATTTTAAAAGGTTAAACTATTTGCTAGATAGATAAGGTTTAATATAGTTGGAATGACTGAACAGTTTCTCAGGCTTATAGCATAGAATGAGACTGTATGCTTAAAGCCTGTGGCCACCTGGCACAATATTCTAATTGCGATGAGGTCATAAAGCCTGAGAAACTCACAGTTGATCCAGGTGGCCTGGCCAGAGCCATATATGGTGATCCAGGTGGCTTGAACACCTGGCATAGGATTCTAATTGCTATTGTGATGTCATAATCTAATGTTAAGTCAATGGGGAAATTTTAGTAGTTTTTAATTAATAGTTTAAAAAGTATAAAAGTTACAAAGTTGAAAAATACATAGCTGAAGTCACTTAAGTAAGACCTATGCAACGCAGTTTAAATGAAGTTTCTACGTTAAACAGTTGAAGCTGTATTAAATGCACAAAAAGCGTTAGAAGAAGAATAAGAACTAGAAAAGCATTTCCTGAAGGAAATACAGTGCATGAAAATGCCAAAAATATGATGTCAAATATCATACAGAGTAAAAACAAACTATATTGGTTGCTAGGTAGATGAGGTTTAATATAGTTGGAATGACTCAACAGTTAAATAGGTGGATAGTTTATATAGGTAAATAATTTACTTGGTAGATAAGGTTTAATATAGTTGGAATGATTGAACGGTTAACTAAGTGGATAGTTTAAATGGTTAAATTATTTAGGTAGATAGTTGACGATAACTGACACTTGGAATGGCTCTAATGTTTGCTAGCAGTTATGCTAACTATATTAACAAAGATAATAATGTTAACCAAGTTACTATGCTAACTAGCATGCTAACAATGTTAAAATGCTAAGTATGCTAACCATGTGACTTAGCTAACTTAGCTAATTATTTTAGCAGTTATGCTAACTAGCATGCTAACATGCTAGCATGCTAACTATGCTAACCATGTGACTTAGCTAACTTAGCTAATCATTTTAAGCAGTTTTGCTAAAAATCTTAATTAGCATCTTAACATGCTAACTATCTTAACCATGTGACTTAGCTAACTTAGCTAACTAGCTACAGTGGGTAGGAGTCATAGTTGATGACAAGTAACAGTTACAATGGCTGAACAGTTAAAAAGTTCAGTAGTTTAAAGGGTTAAATTGTTTAACAGTGAAATATTGTAGTGAGGACTTTTATTTTGAAACAGTTTTTGGCAGAGGAAGCAGTTGAACAGGATGTGTAGTCTTAATAGGGCCAGTTTGTATGCTTAAAGCCTGAGACTGGCAGTTGGTCCAGGTGGCCCGAACACCTGCCATAGGATTCTAATTGCTTAACGGCTCTATTGTGATGTCATCAGCCCATGTTAAGTCTATGGGGAAATTTTGACTAGTTTTTAATTAATAGTTTAAAAAGTATAAAAGTTACAAAGTTGAAAAATATAAAGCCCACATGTCCTAAGTAAGACCCTCACGAACATAGTTTGAATGAAGTTTCTACGTTACACGGTTTAAGCTGCATTAACTGCGTTAGAAGAAGAAGAATAAGAAGAAGAAGAAGAGGAAAAAGCCTTGGAATAACAGTACAGTGCATTTTCATGCACTGTAAAAAGCCTTGGAATAACAGTACAGTGCATTTTCATGCACTGTAATAATGTTAACCAAGTTACTATGCTAACTAGCATGCTAACAATGTTAAAATGCTAATTATGGTAACCATGTGACTTAGCTAACCTAGCTAATAATTTTTAGTAGTTATGCTAACTATCATGGTAGCATGCTAACTATGCTAACCATGTTACTTAGCTAACTTAGCTAATCATTTTTAGTAGTTTTGCTAAAAATGCTAACTAACATGCTAACTATACTAACCACGTTACTTAGCTAATCATTTTTAACAGTTTTGCTAAAAATGCTAATATGCTAACCATGTTACTTAGCTAACTTAGCTAATCGTTTTTAGCAGTTTTTCTAAAAATGCTAACTAACATGCTAACTATGCTAACCATACTAACTAGCTACAGTGGGTAGGAGTCATAGTTGATGACAAGTAACAGTTACAATGGCTGAAAAGTTCAGTAGTTTAAAGGGTTAAATTGTTTAACAGTGAAATATTGTAGTGAGGACTTTTATTTTGAAACAGTTTTTGGCAGAGGAAGCAGTTGAACAGGATGTGTAGTCTTAATAGGGCCAGTTTGTATGCTTAAAGCCTGAGACTGGCAGTTGATCCAGGTGGCGGAACACCTGCCATAGGATTCTAATTGCTTAACGGCGGCCATTGTGATGTCATAATCATAATGTTAAGTCAATGGGGAAATTTTGATTAGTTTTTTTAATTAATAGTTTAAAAAGTATAAAAGTTACAAAATGAAAAATACAAAGCCCACATGTCCTAAGTAAGACCCTACGCAACATAGTTTGAATGAAGTTTCTAACGTTAAACGGTTTAAGCTGCATTAACTAGTTAGAAGAAGAAGAATAACTAGAAAAGCATTTCCTGAAGGAAATACAGTGCATGAAAATGCAAAAATATGATGTAAAATATCATACAGAGTAAAACAAACTATATTGGTTTGCTAGGTAGATGAGGTTTAATATAGTTGGAATGACTCAACAGTTAAATAGGTGGATAGTTTATATAGGTAAATAATTTACTTGGTAGATAAGGTTTAATATAGTTGGAATGACTGAACAGTTAAATAGGTGGATAGTTTAAATGGTTAAATTATTTAGGTAGATAGTTGACGATAACTGACAGTTGGAATGGCTCTAATGTTTGCTAGAAGTTTTGCTAACTATGTTAACAAAGATAATAATGTTAACCAAGTTACTATGCTAACTAGCATGCTAACAATGTTAAAATGCTAATTATGGTAACCATGTGACTTAGCTAACCTAGCTAATAATTTTTAGTAGTTATGCTAACTATGCTAACTAGCATGTTATCATGCTAACTATGCTAACCATGTTACTTAGATAACTTAACTAATCATTTATAGTAGTTTTGCTAAAAATGCTAACTAACATGCTAACATGCTAGCTTGCTAACAATGCTAACCATGTTACTTAGCTAACTTAGCTAATTGTTTTTAGCAGTTTTGCTAAAAATGCTAACTATCATGTTAGCTTGCTAACTATGCTAACCATGTTACTTAGCTGACTTAGCTAATCATTTTAAGTAGTTTTGCTAAAAATACTAACTAGCATGCTAACATGTTAGCATGCTAATTATGCTAACCATGTGACTTAGCTAATAATTTTAAGCAGTTTTGCTAAAAATGCTAACTAGCATCTTAACTATCTTTGGCCATGTGACTTAGCTAACTTAGCTAATCATTTTTAGCAGTTTTCCTAAAAATTCTAACTAGCATGCTAACTATGCTAACCATGTTACTTAGCTAACTTAGCTAATCATTTTTAGCAGTTTTTTTTTAAATGCTAACTAGCATGCTAACATGCTAACTATGCTAACCATGTGACTTAGCTAACTTAGCTAACTAGCTACAGTGGGTAGGAGTCATAGTTGATGACAAGTAACAGTTACAATGGCTGAACAGTTAAAAAGTTCAGTAGTTTAAAGGGTTAACTTGTTTAACAGTAAAATATTGTAGTGAGGACTTTTATTTTGAAACAGTTTTTGGCAGAGGAAGCAGTTGAACAGGATGTGTAGTCTTAATAGGGCCAGTTTGTATGCTTAAAGCCTGAGACTGGCAGTTGGTCCAGGTGGCCTGAACACCTGCCATAGGATTCTAATAAAACGGCTCTATTGTGATGTCATCAGCCCATGTTAAGTCTATGGGGAAATTTTGAACAGTTTTTAATTAATAGTTTAAAAAGTATAAAAGTTACAAAGCTGAAAAATACATAACACCCATGTCCTACGTAAGACCTACGTAACATAGTTTGAATGAAGTTTCTACGTTAAACGGTTGAAGCTGCATTAAGTGCGTTAGAAGAAGAATAATAAGTAGAAAACGCAATTCCAGGGAATTACCAGTGCATGAAAATGCAAAACATATGGTGTGAAATATATTGTTAAAACAGATGATGTGCTAATTGGCAACCAACATGATGAGGTTTAATATAGTTGGAATGACTGAACAAGGTAGATGAGGTTTAATATAGTTGGAATGACTGAACAGTTAAATAGGTGGATAGTTTATATAGTTAAATGATTTGCTTGGTAGATAAGGTTTAATATAGTTGGAATGATTGAACGGTTAAATAGGTGGATCATTTAAATGGTTAAATTATTTAGGTAGATAATTGACGATAACTGAGAGTTGGAATGGCTCTAATGTTTTCTAGAAGTTATGCTAACTATGTTATCAAAGATACTAATGTTAACCAAGTTACTTAATGTTTTCATTTTTAGTAGTTATGCTAACTAGCACTATGTTAACCATGTGACTTAGCTAACCTAGCTAATAATTTTTAGTAGGTATGCTAACTAGCATGCTAACATGTTAAGTATGCTTACCATGTGACTTAGCTAACTTAGCTAATCGTTTTTAGTAGGTATGCTAACTATTCTAACTAGCATGCTAACATGCTAACTATGTTAACCGTGTTACTTAGGTAACCTAGCTAATCATTTTTAAAAGTTATGCTAACTATGTTAACTAACATGCTAACTATGTTACTTAGCTAACTTAGCATGCTAGTTAACATTTTTAGCAAAACTGCTAAAAATGATTAGCTAACATGCTAGCATGCTAACTATGCTAACCATGTTACTTAGCTAACTAGCTACAGTGGGTAGGAGTCATAGTTGATGACAAGTAACAGTTACAATGGCTGAACAGTTAAAAGGTTCAGTAGTTTAAAGGGTTAAATTGTTTAACAGTGAAATATTGTAGTGAGGACTTTTATTTTGAAACAGTTTTTGGCAGAGGAAGCTGTTGAACAGGATGTGTAGTCTTAACCCTCTAGGCGCCACTGTCGAGTTTACTCGACAAGATGCGGTACTGAATAAAACGGCCGATTTAGTCAAATAGGGTGTCATATTTCGCTCGACCTCCACTCCACTAGATGGCAGACAAGTCATACGTCATTCCCGAGTCCGGAAAAGGTCATGGTTTAAACAAAACTTTTGAGCTACAGCGCATTGAATCAGTGCGTGCAATACCGGAACTAGTGTGCGTGTGAGCCACTTTGTCAGAGCGATATTGTCAACGTCAGCGAGTATTTGCATTAGATTATCGTCTAATGGCATCAAAAAAGTTTACCTGAAATGAAGTGTTGGGTCTTCTATTCATGGACCCTGATTCTGAAGGGGAATATCTGCCTTCAGGAAATGACGGTGATTCGCTTAGTGAGGGCTTCAGATCGTCCCTGCCTTACAATGATGCAGCTGGACAAAGTGAGAGTTTACTCCATAGTTTAGCTTTTACACCAAGCACAAGCGTTGAATCGTTTGCCCAATGTCACTGGTGGGAATAATGTTTCACGGGTTGAGTGTTCATCGGGGAAGTTAGCAGGGTATTAGTGGTGTGGCGGACGAGGCTGGAGGTAGCCTAATGTCCATAAGCGCTAGCTTCTGTCTTGTGCCTCTCCACAATCAGCGCGACAGTAACGTGGTGGAGCCTTTGTCTAATGCCACTGGGTATGTTAGGCGAGGTCAAAGTGCTCATAGGACAGTTAGGGGGGAACGTAGTGGCAGTGTGGGGAGTCGCAATGAGAATGACAGTAGGCCTAGTCCGAGCTGCGCAAATTCTCTCCACTCGGCGTGCGTGAGGCAGATCTGGCCATGCTGCTCGCATGGTGGAGGTGGTGACACGCTCTCTCCCTCTCCCCCCCCCCCCACACACACACACACATTAGGTCATGCATAGTCTATCACAAGATGATGGGAATGCCGGCCCTGTATGGATAGGGATAGGGAGTCATTATCTCTACAGCAAAAGGCCTGCTACATAAAAAAACAAAAAGTCAGCCATTTATTAGTAATGATTTACACTGTTGATTTGCTATCCATTTCCCTGATCATTTAGGACATACACTATGTGTTCCTTTTTGTGTGTTCATGTCCTTGTGATGTGTGTGTCTTTGTCAGCTAAGAAAAAAAACATCAACAAAAACAACAAAAAGAAAAAAAATACTAACATTGTCTCTTGTCTTGTCTCATCATCTCACTCCTAATCTGTGCCTTGGCGTGGCAAATGAGCTTTTGAACTAAACAGGTCTTGTCTACTTGTGTTTGTGTGTCATCTGAATAATATATATGTGCCCCATACATGGAATCAGAGTGCCTACTGTATGTAGTAAATGGAAAATCTCTACAGCAAAAGGCCAGTCTACCGCTACATGCATTTGGTTTGTTTCTGCCATTTATTAGTAATGATTTACACAGTTTGTTCACTACTTACTATTTACCTGAGCATTCAGTATTGTGCAATATAGCATACAGAAGGTGAGGGACATTTTGGGGGAAAGAAGTGGTGCATTTTATCATTCAAACATCACGACTTTTCATGAAAATTCTATAATCCAAGATGGCCGCCACCATATGACGTCATAATATGCAAATTACATATAAACATTTAATCTCTACATAAACTTTGGGTCATCCTTAATATTTCTCTAATTTACAGAAAGTCTCTATCTCTTATCACTTTTAAGATATAGCCTTTTGAAATGAAGATGTCAAAATTGATCGTTTCGGAAAAAAACCTCTGGCGCCTAAAGGGTTAATAGGGCCAGTTTGTATGCTTAAAGCCTGAGACTAGCAGTTGATCCAGGTGGCCCGAACACCTGCCATAGGATTCTAATTGCTTAACGGCCGTAATGTGATGTCATAATCATAATGTTAAGTCAATGGGGAAATTTTGATTAGTTTTTAATTAGTAGTTTAAAAAGTATAAAAGTTACAAAGCTGAAAAATACATAGCACCCATGTCCTAAGTAAGACCTACGTAACATAGTTTGAATGAAGTTTCTACGTTAAACGGTTGAAGCTGCATTAAGTGCGTTAGAAGAAGAACTAGAAAAGCATTTCCTGAAGGAAATACAGTGCATGAAAATGCAAAAATATGATGTAAAATATCATACAGAGTAAAAACAAATTATATTGGTTGCTAGGTAGATGAGGTTTAATATAGTTGGAATGACTGAACAGTTAAATAAGTGGATAGTTTAAATGGTTAAATTATTTAGGTAGATAGTTGACGATAACTGAAACTTGGAATGGCTCTAATGTTTGCTAGCAGTTATGCTAACTATGTTAACAAAGATAATAATGTTAACCAAGTTACTATGCTAACTAGCATGCTAACAATGTTAAAATGCTAAGTATGCTAACCATGTGACTTAGCTAACTTAGCTAATCATTTTTAGCAGTTATGCTAACTATGATAACTAACATGTTAACTATGCTAACCATGTTACTTAGCTAACTTAGTTAATCATTTTTAGCAGTTATGCTAACTATGCTAACTAACATGCTAACTATAGTAACATGCTAACTATGCTAACCATGTGACTTAGTTAACTTAGCTAATCATTTTAAGCAGTTTTCTTCCAAAATCTTAACTAAAGATGCTTAACTATCTTTAACCATGTGACTTAGCTAACTTAGCTAATCATTTTTAGCAGTTTTCTTAAAATGCTAACTAGCATGCTTAACTATGCTAACCATGTTACTTAGCTAACTTAGCTAATCATTTTAGCAGTTTTGCTAAAAATGTTAATTAGCATGCTAATATGCTAGCATGTTAACTATGCTAACCATGTTACTTAGCTAAGTTAGCTAATCATTTTTAGCAGTTTTGCTAAAAATGCTAACAATGCTAGCAATGCTAACATGCTAACTAAGTTAACCATGCTAACTATGAGTCATAGTTGATGATAAGTAACAGTTACAATGGCTGAACAGTTAAAAAGTTCAGTAGTTTAAAGGGTTAAATTGTTTAACAGTAAAATATTATAGTGAGGACTTTTATTTTGAAACAGTTTTTGGCAGAGGAAGCTGTTGAACAGGATGTGTAATCTTAATAGGGCCAATTTGTATGCTTAGAATAGGATTCTAATTGCTTAACGGCCGTATTGTGATGTCATAATCATAATGTTAAGTCAATGGGGAAATGTTGATTAGTTTTTAATTAATAGTTTAAAAAGTATAAAAGTTACAAAGCTGAAAAATACATAGCACCCATGTCCTAAGTAAGACCTACGTAACATAGTTTGAATGAAGTTTCTACGTTAAACGGTTGAAGCTGCTTTAAGTGCGTTAGAAGAAGAATCAGAACTAGAAAAGCATTTCCTGAAGAAAATACAGTGCATGAAAATGCAAAAATATGATGTAAAATATCATATAGAGTAAAAACAAACTATATTGGTTGCTAGGTAGATGAGGTTTAATATAGTTGGAATGACTGAACAGTTAAATAAGTGGATAGTTTAAATGGTTAAATTATTTAGGTAGATAGTTGACGATAACTGGCACTTGGAATGGCTCTAATGTTTGCTAGCAGTTATGCTAACTATGTTAACAAAGATAATAATGTTAACCAAGTTACTATGCTAACTAGCATGCTAACAATGTTAAAATGCTAAGTATGCTAACCATGTGACTTAGCTAACTTAGCTAATCATGTTTAGCAGTTATGCTAACTATGCTAACTAACATGCTAACTATGCTAACCATGTTACTTAGCTAACTTAGTTAATCATTTTAAGCAGTTTTGCTAAAAATGTTAACTAACATGCTAACTATGCTAACCATGTGACTTAGCTAACTTAGCTAATCATTTTAAGTAGTTTTGCTAAAAATGCTAACTAGCATGCTAATATGCTAACTGTGCTAACCATGTGACTTAGCTAACTTAACTAATCATTTTTAACAGTTTTGCTAAAAATGCTAACTATCACTATGCTAACCATGTTACTTAGCTAACTTAGCTAACTAGCTACAGTGGGTAGGAGTCATAGTTGATGACAAGTAACAGTTACAATGGCTGAACAGTTAAAAAGTTCAGTAGTTTAAAGGGTTAAATTGTTTTAACAGTAAAATATTATAGTGAGGACTTTTATTTTGAAACAGTTTTTGGCAGAGGAAGCAGTTGAACAGGATGTGTAGTCTTAATAGGGCCAGTTTGTATGCTTAAAGCCTGAGACTGGCAGTTGGTCCAGGTGGCCTGAACACCTGCCATAGGATTCTAATTGCTGTGATGTCAAAAAGGGCAATGTTAAGTCAATGGGGAAATTTTGATTAGTTTTTCATTAATAGTTTATTAATAGTATAAAAGTTACAAAGATGAAAAATACAAAGCCCACATGTCCTAATTAAGACCTACGTAACATAGTTTGAATGAAGTTTCTACGTTAAACGGTTGAAGCTGCATTAAGTGCGTTAGAAGAAGAATAATAAGAAGAAGCCTAGGAAGAACAGTACAGTGCATTTTCATGCACTGTAATAAGAAGAAGCATAAGAATAAGAAGCCTAGGAAGAACAGTACAGTGCATTTTCATGCACTATAATAATAAGAAGAAGAAGCATAAGAACTAGAAAAGCATTTCCTGAAGGAAATACAGTGCATGAAAATGCAAAAAATATGATGTAAAATATCATACAGAGTAAAAACAAACTATATTGATTGCTAGGTAGATGAGGTTTAATATAGTTGGAATGACTGAACAGTTAAATAAGTGGATAGTTTATATAGTTAAATTATTTGCTTGGTAGATAAGGTTTAATATAGCTGGAATTATTGAACGGATTGAACCAGGTTAAAATCTGTAGGCAGTGCATGGGACCTGGTCATGTAATGAAAAACTGCCCAGACTTCACCTGCAGAGAATGTTTGCAGCAGGGACACTTTGCGAGGGACTGCACTGCATTAAAATGTCCTGACTGCCGTCGAGCGGATATTCGATGCACCTGCAGAACATCGGAGGTGGAGGACGAAGGAGAAGTCAGCGACAGTTCTGCAGCAGAAGAGGGGAGAGAAGCTGTCTCCACATTGCAGGAGTGTAGGCCCAGCTCGGAGGAGGAGAGCCTCCCGTGCACTCAACAGTCCGTTGAGTTGGCGTCCTCGGTGTCGGGAAGTGCAGGCAGAGGCTTGGACATGTCGATGGTATTGGAAACAGAGACGGAGATCGAAAACAACACGCAGGGTACACAAGGTGAAAACATGGACATGGATTTTAATTATGACAAAAAGAGGAAGAAAGACATAGAAGATGAGGGTGGGTTTTTCTCCAGACTTCTTTCTTTTAAACAACCTAGATCTGCACCTAAACCGACAGTTAATCTTAAAGGGGCTCTAGAAGCCCAAGAAAGTCGAAGGAGGAGAAGGTTGGAAGTTACTCTAGAAGTAGGGGAGGAATAACTGACTTAAAATGGGTTGTTCTTATTTATCTGAGTTATTTTTTGTTAGAGATTTGTTTTTATTTATTTGTTTAATGGGTTTAAGTTTTGTCTCCTTGAATTTAAGGGGAGGGATAAACCCTGAGAAATTACAACGGCTGGTTAAAGAAACTGAAAAAAATGACATTATTTTATTACAAGAAACAAACTGGACAAATGTTGTTGTGGAGGGTTTCAAGAAAAGATGGAATGGGGAGGTTTTCTTTAACAACAGTGAAGGAAGAGGACGAGGAGTTGCTATATTAATTAAAAGAAATGTGTGTGATAAAGTAACAGAAATGTATAGTGATAAAGAAGGGAAAATCTTAAATGTTAGAATTGAAAAAGATAATGAAAAAGTAAATATATGTAATATACATGCACCAAATGAGGATAAAGAAAAGGTTTCCTTTTTTAAGAAACTTAAGGGGTTATTAGAAGATTGGGGGGAAACTGTGATTGTGGGTGATTTTAATACTGTTTTGGAGAAAGACGACATTGCTGATAATATGGTTTTTAAAGCAGAAAGAGGAAGAAATGAGTTAAACAATTTAATGGATGATTATAATATGCAAGATGTGTGGAGGGAAAGAAACAAAGGAGTGCAAAAATATAGCAGAAAACAAATAGTAGTGGATCAGTTGAAACAAAGTCGAATAGACATGGTGTTAACAAAAAGGAGTTTTGAGGACCATATCAATGGTATTTATTATAAAAGGTGTGGTTTTAGTGATCATGACTTTATTGTGTTTAGATCTCAGTAAAGTGGAAAGGGGTCCTGGAGTGTGGATTTTAAACACTGATGTTCTTAAGGATAATGTGTATAAAATGGAAATTGAAGAAATAATTGATAACAGTAGCAGGGAAATGGCCATATATGGGAATAACTTGGGAATATGGTGGGATAACTTGAAATATGATATTAAAAATTATTCAATAGATTTCTGTAAAAAAATAAGTAAAACCAAGAAAAGCAGGGAGAAAGTGGTAAGGAAAGAACTGGAGAATGAAATAAGAAAACTAAATGGAGCAGAAGAAGACATAGATAGAGTAGAGCTTGAAGATGAACTTAAAAAAATAGAAGAAAACAAATATCAAGGAGCAATGATAAGAAGCAGAGCTAAATATATGGTAGAAGGTGAAAGATGTACAAAATTATTTTTTGATCTGGAAAAGAATAGACAAAAAGCAGAAGAGATTAAAGGCATTAAAAATGAAGATGGGGAAAGGATAATAGATAGAGAAAATATACTTAGGGAAATACAACATTATTATTCCAATCTATTCACTAAACAAGGAGTTGAAGAGGAAGCAAAGAAATCCCTTTTGAATAACATAATTAAAAAAGTTGGAAAAAAAGATAAAGAAATGTGTAACAAAGACATTGAAAATGAAGAAATTGAAAAAGCAATTGATGGAATGAAAAATGGAAAGAGTCCTGGGTTAGATGGATTGCCATGTGAATTTTATAAGGTTTTTAAACACTGTTTGATGCCTTTTTTGAGATTAGTTTTTGAGGAGGTGTGGGAGGGAGGAGCGCTTAGCCCCACCATGACAAGAGGGGTCATTAAAATCATTTATAAAAGAAAAGGAAATAAGGAAGAGCTTCAGAATTTTAGGCCAATAAGTCTTCTAAATTGCGATTATAAAATATTGGCTAAGATAATGGCAAATAAGGCTAAAACAGGTTCTGCCATCAATTATTCAAACAAATCAAGCTTATGCAGTAATAGGGAGGGATATCTCTGTCAGAGATAAATTATGGTTCATGGAAAGAGAGGGAAAGAGTGGTTACTTAATTAGTGCGGATTTAGAAAAGGCTTTTGATAGGGTAGAACATAGTTTTTTATTTGCAGTTATAGAATAGTTTGGTTTTGGTAAAAAGATAATAAAATGTTTGAAATCTCTTTATGTAGAGGCCAAAAGCTGTGTGAAATGTAATGGTTTTTTAACGAATTTCTTTTGTTTAACAAGATCAATAAGACAGGGATGTCCTTTATCAGCTTTATTGTATTCCTTGGTGGCTGAGCCTTTAGGGTTAGCAATTAATGCGGAAAATAAGATAAAAGGTGTGGGGGTGGAGGAGTTTAATCATACTGAAACAAAGATATATCAATATGCAGATGATACAACGTTGATCTTAAAAGATGAACAGAGTGTTAATGAAACGATAAAAGTTTTTGAAGTATACAGTAAAGGCTCAGGAGCTAAAATGAATATGAATAAAACTGAATACTTGAGGATGGGTAAAAATGTCTCATCAATAAAACTTCCCTTTAAAGAGGTACAAAGTAATCTTAAAATGTTGGGTGTGAGAGTAGGAGCAAAAGAAAAAGAGAATACAGAGACAATGTGGAAAGAAATGCTTGGGAAAATGCAAAATAGACTAAATTTTTGGAGAAGGAGAAACTTAACACTTAAAGGAAAGATTTTAGTGCTCAATACATTATATTTATCCAAAATATGGTATATCCTGGAATCAGTGAGCCTTCCAAAAACAGTGGATAAAGACTTAAAAACAATAATCAGAAATTTCATTTGGGATGGGAAACCATCCAAAATAGCCTATGACACATTAATGGGGAGAGTGGAGGAAGGAGGTTTGGGATTATTGGATCCAAGTACAAGAATGAGGGCATTGCGGATCAAAACAGTAAAGCTTTTTCTGAGTCAAGGGGATAGAGATTGGAAAAAACGATGCTGTACTTTTTAAATAAACATTTTGGAATGGGAGCCAATATCTTATGGATGAAAACCAGAGATTATATGACTATAGGATTACCAGAGTTCTACAGAGAAGTCTTGGGAGCATGGAGTGATTTTATAGATAATGTACACTTTCAACCTGAAGGGAGAAAAGAAATTTTGAACCAACCAATATTTTACAATCCAATGTTTAAATGTGTGGGAGAGACTGCAAAGCAGTGGTTTGAAGCAGGCTTCCATAGAGTAGGAGATCTGTTCTATGAGGTAAAAGACAGGATTCCTGCCTTTGACAGTTTTCTATGATGAAATAGAGGCTGTAAATAAGGATTATGGTAGAGAGAAAATCAAAAAAGAACTTGAAAGTGTAAAGAAATCAATACCAAAGGAATGGATGGAGGCAATCAACTGTAATGTTAAAAAGAAGGAAGAGGGAGCAATGAAAGTTTTTCTAAAAGAAACAAAAGTAGCACTAGATATGTGTGTACTGAAGATTTTCTATCGATATTTTAGAGGTAAAGCTTTCAGACAGCCAAGAGCAAACATATATTGGACCAAAATGTTTGAAGACTTAAATGTTGAAGATATTTGGAAAGACATAAGAAATACCTTGAAATGTCCAATTTTAGAGAATTTTGATTTTCTTTTGGCACATAATTGTATTATGAATGAAATGAGATTGTTTAAGATGGGTTTTGCAGAAGATGAAATATGTAAAGTGTGCAGAGAAAAAAAAGAAGGTCTAAATCATATGTTTTTTACTTGTCAAAAGTTGGATATTTTTCTTAAAATGATGAAGGAAATAGCAAAAGGTTTTGGACAAGAAGACATGTACATACAAGAAAATTGGGAAAAGTTGTTTTTATTTGGGAGAAGTGATAAAGGAAAAAAAGTAATCAAGCATTGAATATATTTTTGGCAGTAGCAAGACATTCGATCTGGATAAGAAGAACAGTAGTTAAAAAAAGACAAAAGTGTTTGAATATTTGTAAATTATTTGGAATTAAATTGAGAAAGTTGATGGAAACACTGTATGTATACTATGGGAATAGGGGTGATATGGAGGTTTTTAATGAAATGTTTATTTATAATAACCCATTTATTCAGATTACATGGAAAGGGGTAAAAATAGATTTGCCAGACTGTTCTGTATATTGACAAAAACCTGCTTTTTTGCACATATCTATGATACTTGAAAGAAAATGAATTTAAATGGATATTTCTTTGTAATGTTAAAAGAACTAATGTGGAATGTTAAAAAAAAAAAAAAAAAACCTGCTGTTTTGCACATATGTAATGAATGTAATGTTATAAAAACGTTTTGAATTTTCATAAATAAAAGACAAAAAAAAAAAAAAAAAAAAAAATCTCGTCCGATCTCGGAAGCTAAGCAGCGTCGGGCCTGGTTAGTACTTGGATGGGAGACCGCCTGGGAATACCAGGTGCCGTAAGCTTTTCTCTCCTTCAGCCAGTGAAACTTTGTTTATCATTTTAAGCTCGTCTGTCTGTGCGCCATGAGGCACTTGACAGTTAGTACTTGGATCAGAGACTGTCTGGGAATGGCTCATGACCGTCGCTGTAGATCTTCTTGAGAACTATAAAAACATAGGTTTCAAACACTCAAGAACTAGGTTAAAGCCAACAGTTAATGTAAAAGCAGTGCTGGCTGAGCAAGAGAAAAGAAGAATAAGATTGCCAGTGCCGGAGGGTCTGTTGAAAAAGACGTAAAAGATCATTGGGGGGAGTTTTTCATTTTTGTTTTTTATTTAGATTTTTGGGACTTAATTTTGTTTCTTTAAATTTAAGAGGAGGGGTGAACCCAGAGAAACTACAGAGACAAATGTTTACAAACCTACTTGTTTGCACATATTTATGAAGGCTTAAACGTAACTGTATTTAAATGGATGTTCCTTTTGTAAGGTTAAAAGAACTAAAAAGTATGGATATATTAATGTAGAATGTTTACAAACCTGGTTTTTTGCACATATTTATGAAGACTTAAAAGAAGCTGTATATAAATAGATACTCCTTTGTAAGGTTAACATAACTAAAAAGTATAGGTACACTAATGATATATGGAATGTGAAATATTTACAAACCTGCTTTTTTGTACTTAAAAAAGGCTTAAAAGAAACTGTGTTCAAATGGATGTTCCTTTGTAAGGTTAAAATAACTAGTGTTAGATACACTAACGAAATGTGGAATGCTTACAAACATACTTTTTGCTCATATTTATGAAGACTTAAACTGTATTTAAATAGATGTTCCGTTGTGAGGTTAAAATATTTTAAAATTATGGTTATACTAATGATATATAGAATGTGGAATGTGTACAAACCTGCTTTATTGCACATATTTATGAAAGCTCAAAGAAACTGTATTGAAATAGATGTAAACTAAAGGAATGTAAGAATGTTATAATGTAGAATGGAAATGCTATAAAGCATGAGGAAAGTTTTTAAGGAATGTAATGAATGTAATGTTATGAAAACTTGTTATGGAATGTTTATAAATAAAAGACAAAAAAAAAAATCTCGTTCGATCTCGGAAGCTAAGCAGCGTCGGCCCTGGTTAGTACTTGGATGGGAGACCGCCTGGGAATACCAGGTGCCGTAAGCTTTTCTCTCCTTCAGCCAGTGAAACTTTGTTTATCATTTTAAGCTCGTCTGTCTGTGCGCCATGAGGCACTTCCTTGACAGTTAGTACTTGGATCAGAGACTGTCTGGGAATGGCTCATGACCGTCGCTGTAGATCTTCTTGAGAACTATAAAAACAAAGCATAACATTCATTGCGTGGTGTTTATCAACATCAGTCTGTTCCATATGATCACAAGTACTTTATGCTGTACATACATACCTTCCTCGTGCTGTCGATGCACAAGATTTCCCCAGTACCTCTCACCTTGGTCACAAAGATGAAGGCCTTAGTACTAAACACCACCCTGTGTCACTGGATATTTGACTTCCTCACCAACCGTTCACAAGTGGGGGGTCTGACATCTGACTCATTAACCATTAGCACTGGTGCTCCCCAAGGCTGTGTTTTGAGTCCACTGCTGTACAACATCTACACACATGACTGCAAAGCCAACAGTAGTCATACCTCCATCATCAAGTTTGCAGATGACACAGTGATCTTGGGCCTGATTAGTAACAACAATGAACAGCTCTACTTGGATCAGGTTGATGAGGTGGCACAGTGGTGTCAATCTAACAGCTTGACACTGAATATCAATAAAACCAAGGAAATGGTAGTGGATTACAGAAGGCAGCAGCAGAACTACAGTTACACCCCCACTAATGATCAGCGGGCAACCTGTAGAGAGTCACAAGTTTTAAATACCTTGGTGTCCACATTACTGAAGACCTAACATGGACTGTTAGCGCTCAATATGTTCTGAAGAAGTCCAGACAGCGACTCTACTTCCTTCGTCAGCTAAGGAAATTCAAAGTTTCTACATCCATCATGAAGGCCTTCTACACTTCAGCGGTTGAGAGTGTTCTAACTGGTAGCATCATCACCTGGTATGGGAACTCCACAGTTAGAGATTGTAGTACTCTGCAGAGAGTAGTGCGCTCAGCTGAACGTACTATAAGAACTCAACTCCCATGCTCTACAAGATATCTATTCCAGAAGAGTACTCCTAAGAGCCCAAAAGATTCTGAAGGACTCTTGTCATCCTAACAATGGATTATTCCTACCGCTGAAATCAAGAAGACGCCTATGTAGTCACAAAGCCAGAACTGAGAGACTCAGGAGAAGTTTTTATCCCCAGGCCATCCGAACTCTGAACTCACACTATACTGACTTTGCACACATTCACTCTTCAGCACTCTCAAACATTTCCCAACTCTGAATTCACACTATACTGACTTTGCACTCATTCACTCCTCAGCACTCATGACCCCCACACACACACACACACACACACACCTACACACCTACAAGACTTTTAGCACTTTTACATCCCTCACCCTATGCTATAGACCTTTTATTTATTTTCTTATTTCATCACACGTCAAAACACACACACACACACATCTGACTTTCTCCAACTTTTGCACATCTCCATAGAACTTTTTATTTATTTTTTTTATTGATTATTATTTCTCCTCCATCTACCCATGTCCTTGATTGCCTAGCCTGATGGATCTGTGGATCTGCCCAAGGTTTCTTCCTTGGTAAGGGAGTTTTTCTGTTGCTCTTGGGTGCTCCTTGTTGGTGCAGTACCATGTCCCTTACATGACGTGGCCCAGTGTCCTTGTAACATGCATGCAGCAAATCTAGATATAAATGTGATTTCAGCCCGACTTTCAACATTTCTTTCAAGAAGACATTTAAACCACAAAGACCCGTAACGAGGGATCTGGAATGTTGGTTACCTAGCAACCAAGACGCTGTCTATTGAAAAGGGAACTATGTTTTGATGCGTAAGAACGATGTCGAAATTAACATTTTTAAACAATAATGGGGTGTTTTCAGATTATTTAGTTTGTGGTAGAATTGTTGTATAAAAGCAATATAGCACTCGTGATTGTGGGATTGGTCATGGATATTCCCACGGGTGTTGTTGCCTGCACCACTCGGTTTCCGGCCTCGTGGCTACGGCCGAACAACACCCGTGGGAATATCCATGACCAACCCCACTCTCACTCGTGCTATATTGCTTAATTATGCAGATTAAAAAATACTATCAATAAAATCTGTTTTTCAATGGGGCAACATATAGCAAATGTGAGTGGTAGCTATCACATCCCCCATTCTGTGTTTAAGTGATTAATAAGGTGTGTCTGATCATTGTGCTGTTTAAAAATTCCCACAGTTATGAAAGCAGACGGTCAGACAAATGTCTTACTTTGTATTTTTGAGTAGCTCACAAACTAACAATGTTCTATTTTCTGCTCTTCTCTCCCTTCTCCCTTTGGTTGGTTCCACCACCAGGATAAAAGACGCAGATTGACCAGCCCACGCTTTCATCCACCATTGTACACAGTATGGCACGCTTTGGCACAAGTTCAGTTTGTTTATGTTATTGTTCATTAGTTTATTTCTCTATGTTGTATGATTTATAGATAGACTTAAATTGTCTTTGTGCAGTTGGTCCGTACAATGCAATTTGCTTGTGCAGCTTTTAAAAACAATACTCACATACACACTCACACAAAAAAAATAAGAATACACATTATAAAAAGAACATATCAAGGCATTAACATGGTTCCATTGCTTGAAGTCCATTTTAAAGTGCAACTGTGCAAGCTCCCATTGCTTAAAGTCCATTTTTAAAGTACAACTGTTTTGCTTTGTTTTATAAAATAAAAGTTTGAAATGCTATGGAGTGCCCTATTTTTTTTTTACCCTCAAACTGATATCTCAATTGTAACTCCTACTTCTCAACAGTTTCTCATTGCAATGTCTCCTCATTTGCTCTATTATTTCTCCTAAAGAGAAAAAAGTTGTAAGTGAGACTACACTCAAACATATAAGAGATCTCCCGTATTTCTCCTGCTTCTCAAACTAATATCTCTTATGTGACTCCATCTGCTCTATTATTTCTCCTAAGGAGAAAGATGTGTTGGCACTTGCTGTGATTTACTAATTACTTGCCTGTGTAACACTGTTCGATCATGTGATCACTTAATTGTATATATATGGGTGTCCTTTGAATTTTGACTCACATCTGATGAAGGGCTTGAGCTGGCCCGAAACATCACGGTAATAAAAACATAACTATTGGGAGCATATGCTGGTGTTGCAGACTTTTTCCTCTCTTTCTACTTTTGTAACAAACAAATTCTTTTGCATCTCTATTTGAACATTAATGAAAATGCAACATATCAGTACAATCTTATTACTTAGTGTATGAATTTGAACTAAAAACATAGTGAACAAGACATACTGAATAATTACCATTTTTGGAGGCGGCAAATCAGACTCATAAACATGACAAGTTGTTAGAGCCAATATAAAAAAAGATGTAGAAATGATTTCATAGGAGAAATGGCAAACTTATGTGTTGAACATGAGCCAGTCCATGTTCGTTAACTTCGCAACTCTACCATGGGGCTCAGGCTCTGAAATCTTATCAATTATGTCACTTCGCGAGTAGTAAATGGTATCTTCTTGTCAGGCCACTGGAAGGCATTCTTGTTTCCATGTTGACCCAGAGGCTTTCTAATGAGGAGACACAGCACTCAAATGCATGGATTAGTTTGTAACGTTGTCCACATATCCCACCCATTCTGTGGCAAAACGTCGACATGTGAATACATTGAGCCAATCATGTGCTGTGTTGTGAATACATTGAGCCAATCATATGGTGTGTTGTGAAGACATTGTACCAATCATGTGTTGTGATCTCGCCGCTGGAGCAAGGTTGGTGTCGTGAAGCCTTGCGCACACGCAGTTCACCTGTATTTCCTCTCCCTGAATATTCAACACTTGGCCCACATATCTCTTCTCATCATATTTTACTATGATGAACTTTCCCACTTCAAACACTTAGTCTTGGTCACTTTTTTGCTTGCTGTCAACTTGGGTTGACAAACCTTTTGGAGGGGACTTTTAATTGGGGAAAGAGAACCATGAGCAGGAGAAAGATGAACTGGACTAAAGGACACATCAAGTTCTTCGGGTGATGGGGAGTAATATCCAAAATGGCTGCCAGATCCTTCTTCTTCTTCCTGTTTTCCTTGCCTTTGTCTTCTTCCAGTCCTCATGAAGCTTTGCTCTCTTATGTTTTGGGAGGCTTGTTATATTTCATTGTTGAATTTCTCCTTTAGCTTTCTTGATATCTGTTGATGGATCAGAGACAGCTGTGACATGTTTTCTATACAATTGTATGTCTTAGAGAATGTTTCACCAACTCAATTTCCCTATTATAAACATATTTTTTTCTCATTCTCTCCCTAAGGATGTCCTCATGCCTGGCTTCATCCTGTGCTAACCTTTTCCGGTAACTCGTCCTTTTTTTGCTCATGCCTAAAAACTGACTTTGACTCTGAAATCATTTTAAACACAATGGTCAATGACTATTAACATACTGATATTAGTCAGTTTTTCATTTTATGAAAAAAGGTTGAACAAATTGCAACAGAAGCAAACTTAGGTGATTTTGTATCCTCAATATGTCCTGAGTAAGGGAAAAAAGCCCCGAAGAATCCCAATAGGGGAACATTTAGAAAAAGACCTATACCCTATTCATGCGCCTATTTAGTATTTTTCTCACGCGAATAGGGAAAAAAAATGAACCTTCACATTTCACCTTGAAAATTATTGAGTTGATTACTTACATCAAGACAAGCAAAAAATGTATTACAAGTTTTTTGAAATTGTTTGTTAACATGGGCAAACAGGGCATAATGTAATTACGTTAGCTAATTTGTATAAATACCACAACGGAGCTAATAGTCCAGGCAAAGTAAGGTCTTGTAGTAAAAATTATTTGTAAGAACATACTGTATACAAATGTAATTTTACCTTCATTAGCCTGTCTCCCTCATATTTGCATTAACTGCTGTACTTGGTGAAGACCTGCCTCGACCATTTGCAAATCAAGTCTTGTCATGTACGACGGCCCAGCTTTTGTCTTATGCCAGACTTCACCATAGGTGGTCGCCGCCAATTAAGCATGCATATGTCCGGGGCGTGTCTGAACTTTTCCACTGCCCCAGAGAATGTCTAATAAGCCAGAGAATGTCTAATAAGCCAGAGAATGTCTAATAAGCCAGAGAATGTCTAATAAGCCAGAGAATGTCTAATAAGCCAGAGAATGTCTAATAAGCCAGAGAATGTCTAATAAGCCAGAGAATGTCTAATAAGCCAGAGAATGTCTAATAAGCCAGAGAATGTCTAATAAGCCAGAGAATGTCTAATAAGCCAGAGAATGTCTAATAAGCCAGAGAATGTCTAATAAGCCAGAGAATGTCTAATAAGCCAGAGAATGTCTAATAAGCCAGAGAATGTCTAATAAGCCAGAGAATGTCTAATAAGCCAGAGAATGTCTAATAAGCCAGAGAATGTCTAATAAGCCAGAGAATGTCTAATAAGCCAGAGAATGTCTAATAAGCCAGAGAATGTCTAATAAGCCAGAGAATGTCTAATAAGCCAGAGAATGTCTAATAAGCCAGAGAATGTCTAATAAGCCAGAGAATGTCTAATAAGCCAGAGACAAACAAAGACCCTGCTAACTGAATATAAGAGGCCGTTTACACGACACCGCCGGGTGGATTTTCTCTTACCGCTTTCACACCTTTAACGACTCCGGCAAGAAAAAACCTTGCGTGTACACACAGAGGTGTAACCGGCTAAATGTGCTGTAGTGCATATGCCAGACCAGTCGATGGCGCCGCTGTGCAGTTCACGATAATTTCGCGTGAATCGCGTAGAAGAAAACCAGAGAATGTCTAATAAGCCAGAGAATGTCTAATAAGTGCTCTGGTTAAGCAGTCGCATGAAATAAGGAGACTACAGACAATTCGGTTTTCAATTCAACTGTTAAACTAATAAAGTTCATTTTCAAGGTACAGTATGTGACTGCTATGTGAAATTTCAAATGCTTAGCCTTTTGCATTATGTCTGAGCACCACTGGAGAAAACACTAACATGCAGTAAGCTAATGTTTAAGTTAAGCTAACGTGTGCTTCTAACTTAGCCTCTAAAGGCTGATAGGCTACATTGTGCACATAAATCATGACAGGGGAAAGAAAAACATTTTAATATGATAAATAAATGGTTTGGTTTGTTTTGACAAGCAACATGTCAGGTCGAGTGCCGTGGCTGAGTTGAGGTGGGGCTATGTCATCATAAAGTTGCCGGCTTCGCACCTACAGGCGTCTACACGGCCGTTAGCCGGCGGTTTCAAAAGTTCCCACTTCGGAAGCCGGTTTCAAAAGCTATCGGTTTCAGTCTCCTAAACTGCCGGCGTCATGTACATGCAAGGCGTAACCGTTAACAAAACCTCACCGGTTTTCACAAAAACCGGCGTCGTGTGCACGGCCCCTAAGGCTGGGAGAAACTACAATCGAGAGGTGACTTCAGGCAACTTGTTTCATGTTTATCCTCCGAGCCGGCTTGTAATAAACCTGGGAACGTTTCCCTTTCTTAACACATCTCAGCACGGTTTTGCTTCCACGTCATTTGTAATTCTCACCACAGTCTGACCCAAAACTAGTTGCAACAGAATTTATTTTCAAATTTTTATATTTCAATTGGTGATCTAAACACCATAGTAAAAGACCATGAAAATTCAGGTGGTGGAAATATGTTAAAATGAGGGTTTTATCCATTATTCTTCAGCAAATACTGACAAAACTGTAATTAGAATGATATAAAATACACATTCTAAAGAATATCTGACCCCATCTAACTTAACATGGAATTTTAGAATCTTGCATTGTTGAGGAGCATTCTTTTATTTTCAAAGAGTGAATTTCTTTGGCTTATTTCAGACTGGTTTGTTGCAAAATTGGTGTCTATTTGTACATGTTGGCCCTTTGAATCAATGGGAATGGTTGTTGACTCTTTAAATCTATATTTAAAAGATTGGCACCTTCAGCTTAATCTCTCAAAACAGAGTTTTTGGTGTTTCCAGCTAAAATAGCTATTCCCCAACAGATTAACATCCAGCTTGACTCAACTTCACTGACCCCAACTACTGTAGATCGGCACGAAACTTGGGCGTTGTAATTGATGACCGACTTAACTTCTCTGAGCATATAGCTTCTATTGCAAAATCATGTCGGTTTATGCTTTACAACATTAGGAAGATCAGACCTTATCTGACACAAGATTCCACACAACTTCTTGTTCAGACCATGGTCATCTCTAAACTGGACTATTGTAATTCACTATTAGCTGGCTTACCCGCTTGTGTAACAAGATCATTACAGCTAATTCAGAATGCTGGAGCACGCCTGGTCTTCAATCAGCCAAAGAGGACACATGTAACTCCTCTCCTAGTTACTCTCCATTGGCTCCCTATAGTAGCCAGAATTCAATTTAAATCTCTCACTTTGGCCTATAGGACACTAACTGGATCTGCTCCTAGTTATTTTAATTCAATAATCAAGCCTTACATCCCCAACCGCCCACTGCGGTCTTCTGGTGAGCGTCTGTTGTGTCGACCAGTCATGAAAACTGGGTCTAATTCCAGACTCTTTTCTTCAGTGGTTCCATGTTGGTGGAATGAATTGCCCAGTGCTCTCCGTTCCTGTGGTAGTTTTGGGTCGTTTAAGAGGGGTCTAAAGACATTCCTATTCAACTTATACTTAGTTGTTTAGGCGCTTATGTGTTATGGTTTGTATAATGTTGTTTTATTTTAATTGGGCTGTTAATTAATTTGACATTATTGTTTATTATTGATATTCTCCTTAATGTAGTCTTAGCATGTCATTTTTTTTATATTATTAATTGAATGGACATTATTGTTTTATTATTGCCTTTCCCCTTTTTTTCCATTGCTTTTTTATTAGGCTATTGATTGAATTGATATTATTGTGTATTATAACTATTCTCCTTATTATATTTGACCTACATTCTAATCTGTTCACTGTTCAATTTTAAATGTAATTATGTTGTTTTGTATTTATGTGTTGCTTTGGACAAAGGCGTCTGCTAAATCCATAACCATAACCATAAATAGAGCCAGTGTGTTTTTATATTAGCTTACTTGCTAGCAAACTTTGCATCATCAGTGTAACTAGTTAAATAGTTGACATTACTTGCTGAATATTTTCGTATGGACATTCTGGGGGATGTTAATTTGTATATGTATGAGAGAAGCTTCAACTTCTGGGTATGTAGCATTGTGGCATAAAGCCTAACTCTGGCAGAAATCTCCGGTGTTCTTGTTCCATGTAGTTTCCTGCTGCAGCCACAGGGTTGCAGCAACAGCACGTAGACTAGCCTACAGGAAAGCTGCTGCGCATGAACCATGAACTCATTCGGAATATTTTGAAAAGGTAACAGCTATTCTGTCTTCTCATTTTGTAGACGAAAATGGAAGAAATTTTATCTTAGTTTTTTATTTCATGCAAAACATTTTAGTCTCGTCTTTTTTCGTCAACAATAATGCATCTTAAGATAGTCTTAGTCAGTGTTTCAGGACATTAGTGCAGTCTTGTCATCGTCTCGTCTTAGTCATGGAAAAAAAGGTTGTTGACGAACATTTTTCCTCTCGTCTCGTCTGACGAAATTAACACTAATGTAAGTGTTCCACAATGTTCAAGCTGTACAAACACATAGTTATTATTCATAGCTATTCATATCATAGCATTATTCAGCCTAGGAAAGTGTTGTTGGTGTTTAATCTGATTTAGAGGTCACTGAAACATATACAGTATATCACACTAAAGTATCAGTCCATCATTTTCCAAGACTTATAATAATTGACCTCTTGCCCAGGGGTTGACTGATAGACTGTCTGTCCAATCAGAGGGGCCTGTATGATGCCCCTTTAATTTTGTCTAAAACAATAATCAGACAGCACAGTATGTTTATGTTAGTGAATGCAGGAAAATTGTTGAAGATGGACATGATAATGTCCAAATTCGACAGAAGGGTGTGGATGGGATAACTGCAGTTAGCCTCCAAAAAGGTGACTCTGTTGTGACATCTGGCAAAAAGGTGCATGCTATACTAATAAATATAGTTTAAGATTAATAATTAACAATGCATGCCTATGCATGGGTCATGGTTTTACCAAAGTACTAGAACAGTCAAAACGATACATATTCTAAAAGCATATGCACTGTACATGCAATATAGCATCAATCAACTTATGTCCCATCTTCCTCCATACCATGCATAACACATACTCCTCTATTATGTATAGGCGAATCAAGTAAACAGCTGATACATTTTGGCTTGCACTATTAAGGGAAACACATTAAACACCATAAACTATATATTTTCTGAAAGCATACCTCTAGAGGAGATAGAACACCATTTAAGACATTTCCCATCTTCCTCCATACCATGCATAACATATACTCCTCTATTATGTATAGGCGAATCAAGTGAACAGCTGATACATTTTGGCCTGCACTATTAAGGGAAACAGATTAAACACCCTAAACTATATATTTCTGAAAGCATATACCCTCTGGAAGAGATATAACTCCATTTAAGACATTTCCCATCATTTCCATGCCTTGGACAATTTGTTTGTCAACATTTTGTCAAATGTTGCAATTAGTTTTGGGTCAGACCTTACTTTGCCTATAGCTATACATAATTACATTATGCCCTGTTTGCCCATGTTAACAAACAATTTCAAAAAACGTATAATACATTTTTCGTTTGTCTTGATTTAAGTAATCAACTCAGTTATTTTCATGGTGATATGTGAAGGTTATTTTTTTCCCCTATTTGCGTGAGAAAAATAGTGTATAGGCGCATGAATATGGTTTATTTTTCTAAACTTTCCCCTATTGGGATTCTTCGGGGCTTTTTTTCCTTACTCAGGACATATTGAGGATACAAAATGAGTTAAAGGAATTATCCGGAGTAAAATGCACTTTAGATCAATTTACGGATGATTGGGAAATGTTGCCATCTCGATTGCCAAGTGTGCTCTGGAAATTCACAATTTCGTCGCAGTCCATACAACTTCATTTCAATTTCAAAAGAAATACTGGACTATGTTTTTTTTTTTTTTTTAAACATTTCCGGAAAGGTACTGGCTTGATGAAATTCATTCTGGACTCTCTATCCGACCACATAAAGACCTCGGGATACTTTGGTTTGGCTTTAGGGACCCTCTACTCACTACCACGTAAGTGCAATGTTGTTTGGAACTGTAGAAGAGGTATAAAAATAGCGTTTTGTAGCGGCGAAATAATATGCCCTTCTCACTTCCACGCTAACGAGCTTTGACTAAAAACGGTAACATCGAACTTTCTCAAAACACATCCAAATGACATGATTTGGATGTTAACTCAACGTATGTACTCCCAATCATCCGTAAATCGATCTAAAGTGCATTTTACTCCGGATAATTCCTTTAAGTTTTCTTCTGTTGCAATTTGCAATTTAAAATGACTGGACTATATTGATGCTGATTAAAGAGATTGCAACTCGAAGGTTGTTGATATTTCAGTTCCAAAGAGAATCAAATTACATTGCTCCCTCTCCTCCTAAAGTAACACTGTAGGTCCTACACCTCTCCTCCTAAAATAAATGGTAGGCTCTAACTGTTATATGCTACTGCGCCAGGATTTGTAGGCTACAACACTAGTTTTACAAGCGCACACAGTAAATGGAGAGCTAGGGTTAAAATGCAGGCTGCGCCTTTAAATAGGCGACTTTTTATCTATCAGCACAATGCTACAGTAGGCTATTTCCACTAAATATTCAGCTCAATATTATGTGCAAGACTAATGTTTACTAAGCATGCCAAAGCTTTGATCTCTTAGCACTGTCACTATAACGTTACGATTTCTCATGGTGAGATGGCTATCCCGAAATATGTCTTAGATGGCATGGGGTGCAAGGTTCACGGAGGTGAATGGCTGGACAAACGCGAAATGACAAGGTGTTAATTAAACAATTTAGTAGGCCTAAGGTAGACAGGCTTTGTGGTTAAAACTATAAAACCGTTAACGTTAGGCTAGCCTGTCACAGCTAACTTCAAGCACAGAAGCTTAAAATTCAATATCAGCATCACGAGATGCTATCATTATCGGAAAATCCAAACTGGATCAAACTGGTCGCGAAATACATCATACATACAGTACTCTGCTTGCAATAGTAAGTCCAGGGCTGCCAACTTTTCAAAAAACCTTGGAGTGAGATTTGGTGGGGCCAACCAAAATTTTGCTGCGGAAATTTTTGTTTGGCTCGTTCAGCATTATACCGTACAGTAAAAAAAAAGTACATTGGTTCTCAGGTGTAGGGACCAGGGTCCCAGAGTTAAATTAACATTGGTATCAAAGGGATCTAGCCTAATGCTAGGACCATGGGCGATGGAGGCATTCTGAAAGTGGGTGGGACATTTCAGTGGGGGGTATGGGTTTTTTTTTTGACTAGATGCAATTTCCTGAATTCTGGTACATTTTACCAGGTTATTTAGATACTTCTATATAACAAAATAAAGCTAGCCTACGAAATTAATAAAAAGTAAATCATGCATAATTTAAAAATAACTCAATATATAGGCTACTTGGCTACGCAATAAGGTTTCCATTACAGCACTGCGGACGTTCAATGAACGCATGAAAGCGGATAAAGTAAATTAAATATCAAACTAAAGCGAAAATGTCATGCTTTTGAAGGCCTACCATTGTGCAGTCTAGCTGTGGTTAGTGACGTGATGCTGTTAATGGGGAGTTTTACATAAACCTATAGGTTATTATTTATTTGGCGTACAAACAGCACTGGTATTTCGCACGGCAATAGTGGGGGGGTCCAAACTAACAATTTTAAAAAGTGGGTGGGTGTTTTGTAAGAATTTAAGAAATGTTTGTATATTTTAACTTTTAAATGCATCAATCTGGTGCACTTTTAAAAATAAATTCAGAGGTCAGACTTGCTTATTTTTATGGAAATATTTGTGCTGTAGGGCCTAGCCTAAGCTATTTTGCACTTGAGAGTAAAATTACGTTAATTGGTGGAGTTTTGAGCAAGACTGTTTTCTGCATGAATGGGCTTATAGTGAAGGCTAAGTGGGACAGCTAGCACGTCAAAAAACAAACGATGTATACCGCTGACAATGCTCAAAATATAATTAGACCTGTATCTGAGGAAGCAAACTGCCTGGGCTTCGTATAAAATATTCTGACATTTTCTTATTAGGCCTATTCTGCCAGCGATCTTACCTCAAACAGCATGTTTGTTTTTTCTGCAAGTTCATCCTTTGGTTGGTAGTAGGCAACAAGCTTGCTTGATTTTTTATGAAATGCCACAGGGACAGTGATTATCATTGTAGGCTTTATTTTCTTTTAACAGAAAGAACTGGTAAAATAGTTCTTCAGTTACTTTTACTTGAGTAAAGAATTTGAATCACTACTAGAGTGTTTTTCAACAGAAGTATCTGTACTTCTGAGGGGCAGCCGTGGCCTACTGGTTAGCGCTTCGGACTTGTAACCGGAGGGTTGCTGGTAGTGATGGGCAAATGAAACTTTGGTGAACCCAGAGCCCGTCCACGGAGAGCCTTGCCACTCCGTATTAAGTCCCATTGTACCGAATTTTGGATGCAGTTCCACCAGAGTTCCACTGGGGGCGATCGCCATGAGTGCAGAATGAATGGGAGTCAATGGAGCTAGACAGCTAAATTGGTCTCTTTCACCTGATTGTCGTTGACAAATCTCAGATTTGATTGTGGTTTGTATAACTTCAACATGGGTTATAATAGGTCAAAAGTTGAATGAACGAGTACTTATGTCCTTTTGATTTCTTACAGGTTGGGTCGTTGTTGCACATAACACGCTAGCATTGTGCTAATGAATGACGTCATTGACACATTTGAAAGGCTTTTTAGAGCAATTAAGTGACTTTAAAAAATATAATACTCAACCAAGTGTATTTTCATTGCCTCCCCTTTCGAATGCAATACTCAAATTACTTGAAAAAAAATTATATTCCAAGAAAAGTGGATTTTGAGGGGTACAGCTCCATAGACCTCCATGCATTCTGCACTCGTGGACGAGCGCCCTCATGTGGAACCACAGAAGGAACTGCAGCCAGTTCAGAAACCGGAAGTTTTCCGAGAGTGGCAGTTCTCCCCTTATTAGACATTCTCTGGTGAACCACTAAACCACAGCAGTGTGAAGCTAGCAACACTAATGAAAAAATCCAATATGGCTGCCACATGTAGATTTTTCAACATAAAAGTCCTTACCCAAACCAGTATATGTAACCAAAAATATTGGTTAAAGGACTTTTATGTTGAAAAATGTATGTGTGGCGCCCATCTTTTTGCTTTTCAGCTAGTGTCGCTAGGTTCACACTGCTGTGGTTCAGTGGTTCACCAAAGCTTTATTTGCCCATCACTAGTTGCTGGTTCGAACCCCGACCAGTAGGCACGGCTGAAGTCCCCTTGAGCAAGGCACCTAACCCCTCACTGCTCCCCGAGCGCCGCTGTTGTTGCAGGCAGCTCACTGCGCCGGGATTAGTGTGTGCTTCATCTCACTGTGTGTTCACTGTGTGCTGAGTGTGTTTTACTAATTCACGGATTGGGATAAATGCAGAGACCAAATTTCCCTCACGGGATCAAAAGAGTATATATACTTATACTATACTATAGTATGGAAAGTGTGTACTTATTACGCTGTCAAGATAGCAATTTCAGACTGGACACACATGCACTAAATATGCTTAAACCATATGCTTCAGACCACACATTTCACTCAAGATAGGATCCTTAGTATTAGAACACAATAGAGGAGATTTGAGAGCATTCTTTTCTTATAGAATATCTCAGGATTTTTTACATGTAACAAACATATCATGATATCATATCAATACCCAATTGTCTTAGCAAAAGTGTCCAAATTTTGATTTGAAACACCCAAGTATTTCATGGAGTTCATGATAACTAACTAGAAAATGTAATTCCGAGGAATTACCAGTGCATTAAAATACAAAACAAACTTTTATTTGGAAACCGTTGTAGGCAGAGGAAACAGTTGGCAGGAGTCATAGTTGATGACAACTGACAGTTGGAATGGCTGAACAGTTAAATAGTTGAATAGTTTAAGTTGTTAAATTGTTTAATAGGGAATTATTGTAGTGAGGACTTTTATCTTTGAAACAGTTTTAGGCAGAGAAAATATTTGGCGGGAGTCATAGTTGATGACAACTGACAGTTGGAATGGCTGAACAGTTCAATAGTTGAGTAGTCTTAATAGTGAATTAATAGATATGTATAGGTAGATAGTTTAATGGATGTTGATAGACAGATAGTTTAATAGATGAAGTGAAGAAAAAGAAGTGAAAAAGTGGGGAAGAGAAATGTGAGCTATCTAGTTCAATGGAGAGACAGAGATGTTCAATTGAAGTTGCTGCAGTCAGTGAGAGAGCACAGGTGCAGTGATTGCATTCAGTGGTGCAAAAAGTGGGTATATGCGGTGCATAGGGGCGCAGCACCGTGGGGGTGCCAAAGCGATGAAAAATAATAATAATAATAATAATAATATATTTGGTATATTCTATATGTAGCTACTGTTGTACGTTTCTAAATGATTTCTGCATTTCCTCAATGTTAAATAACATTTTAGAGGACTAACAGGCTAGAGTAGGCGCCCTATCTCATAAGATTCCATCATAGAATTTTGACACAGGAAAGGAAGTAGGGGCGCCGTGAGCGCTGAGTAAGCAGATACGAGTAGTGAGTTTTCGTCTATGGAAAATGATGGATACAGCAAAAAAGCTGTCGGGGGCTAAAAATAGAAAAAGATAGAGGGGAAAATGAGATGGCATGTCAAGGGATGCGACAGTAGTTAAATAAGTGGATGGTGAAAAGCAACAGGTAGGATTTAAAGTGTGTGAGTGTGTTGGAGGCTTGCAAATATTCATGTTAACAGACTAACTAGCGTTTGCTAAGCATATGCCAATTGAAACATAACCTATTCCATTAAGATAGCTAGATGGCATGCTCATACTGAACTTTTAATGGCAAACTGCAAACAGAAATGTCACGCTAGAAACAACTCATTACATGTTTCCATTTCCTAACAATCCCAATATTAATAGCTTAATATTGTGCTGATAATGTGGCAAACAAAGGCTAGAGTTGGATCAGCCTTATCCTTTGTGAACAACAGCTGGCAAAAGGACGCTATGAGAACCGTTTATTAGACTCTCTTAAAGTGACAATGCACCATTTAACAATACTTCAAGTTGAAATTGGCAGAATTTCTTGTTTTATTTTAGTTGTTTGTGTTTTTTTTTTTTTTTTTGAGGGGGCGCCAATTTGTTGTTGCATACCCCGCAAAAAATGGGTAGCTGCGCCCCTGATTGCATTCTAAGTCCTGGTAAAAGCATTGGTAGTTTATTTACGATTTATACAGACAGTGCCTTCCATAGACAGTAAAAGATATGGACAGAGTCATCACGTAGACGTCAATCGAGGCGGGTGAAGCAAATTTCAACCGTTTCCTGTTGGTCGACGAGGCTTTCTGCGTAGGCTCAGGGGACGTAAATGTAACATAGGCACGTAGTCTGACTCGTGTAACTCTTGTGATAGCTTCACCAAGAGATTGGGTATGTAGCCACTTACAACACAACAAGTGTTGTGGTGTATTCACTCATTCTTCAAGATTGTGTGCTGTAATTTATGCGGAACATTGTTTGCCAATGCCAAAATTTGTTATTTGTTTAATGTGTGTCTGTCTGTTATCTGTTAATAAAATTATATTTTCTTATAACATCAGCTCCAATACTGTTCCTTCATTAGGCAGCCTGCATACAGATTGGTAAAGTATAGATTCTCTGGTTAGTGTGCATAAAGACACCCTGTTCGTCACACTTGGTATCATGTTTCAACACACTTTAGGTCAATATCACACTGAACTTCTCCTTTAAGGGTATACGAAGTGAACACTTTCACAGACATGTGGGCTTGTACTTAACAGTTTTGCGTGGGAGGTGACCACAAAACCTCTGCAGTCATTATCCCTTACACAATTCATCAATAATTTATTAACCATTTTGCAGTCTTAGACAAAGTCTGTATTTGTTTTTCAGTGGCGAAGAGCGAAGTCAGACGCACAAAGTGGACAGACTCAGGCCAAAGTTAATTAATAATAGATAGATGGGTCAGAATTTAACACTGGTTGCATGAGATTGATTTATACACTCTAAAAAATGTTGGGTTAAAAATAACCCAAATATAACCCAGCTGCTGGTTAACTATTGGACCAACACCACATTGAGTTATCCTAACCCAATGGTCTGGGTACATTATTAAACCCAGCAGATTGGGTATGATTCTAACCCAAAACGCTGTGTTATATCAACACAACGTCAGTTGTGACTGGGTAAAGGTAACCAATGTGCTGGGTTATAAGTATATAAATGTTGAGTAAAATTCACACCGTTTATTGGGTATAGATTCAACCCAAACCACTGGGTTATATCAACAGAACTGCTAGTTAAAATAACCAGTTGTTGGGTTTTCTAAACCCAGTATTTGGGTTGCAATGAGAGAAAATGGGCAACAGATAGCCATGCAATGAAATAAAACAGTTCGACATAATGATTTATTTGACAGTTTACTTTATTTTTGAATGGATAGCCTACTCTAATAGCAGCATCAGCATGATAAGTTACTTCCATGAAGACAGCTAGATTTCACGGTCCATTTGGGGGTCAGCCCTGTCAATTAAAGAAAGAAAAAGAGTAAATTAATCACTGCTATTGACAAAACTTTATATCAAGACTTTCATGAACCATGATCATTGATTGATGTTGACAAACATTAAAAATCCAGAGACAAAATATTAGCGCAATACACTCGGAAACCATGACCACCTCATGGAGTTGTTTAACAGCAGACTGACAAACATACATATGTTAACGTTAGTGGCAGTGATAGTTCTACCGTTAGCTAGCTCATGTTAACACATTCAGTTAGCTAAATTCAAGTTGTCTGTAACATTAATGTTACCACCAAAAACCACCCAGTAAGTTACATGGCTATAATATGAAGCTACCCTGAATGAATGAATGAATATGTTGTTTGACATGATAATTACCGGTGTGAAGAGACTACTTCGAATGTATACATTAGCTGACACACATGCTGCACTACCATGAAGCATTTAATTAACGTTAGCATAGCTACCAACCGTCTGCTAACGTTAACCTAGCCAGCTGTTGGTATGCTAATTTTAGTTCGTTGTAAAAGTTTGTTTTGTTTCTGTTCAGCAGTTCATACCCAGTAAACACAGAACTATGTTTTTAAAAGTCTGTCTTTGTGTAGATTTAACATTAACATGAGCAGTAATTGTAAGTTAATGTTAGCTAACGTTAGCTGGCTTGAATGACACAATTCTTAACCTGCTTAGGCTGAACGAAATTGGCAGGCAGAATATCCATTCATATCACGAAGGGTATCTCTTTGTGTACTTTTAAAATCCGTCTGAATAATAATAATAATAATAATAATAATAAAGTTAAAAGCAGATACATACCTTCCAAAATCGCCTGATTTCCACTGCATGTTGACAGCTGCTGGACTGCATGGACGGTTGAAAGAATAACGATTTCCCCCGAACTCTCAAATAACTATGCAGCTGTGTTAAAGTTACCCTGGTGCTGGGTAGTTCTAGTGTGCTCACGTCAGGTGGGGGAGAGAAGGGGGGCTGTCCTAAACTATCAACCCAACAAGCTGGGTTACAGAAAATAACCCAACATGAGTAAAAACAACCCCACACAATGACCCAACAGTTTCAACTCAGCGTTTGGGTTGAGAAAATAACCCAGCATTTTTTAGAGTGTACAATTTTACTTCACTGGAGAGGTCTGGCCCATTCCGAAATCCCTTGACGTAGCTTCCCGCTACCTATATTGCCAAAGATGAGGACTCTAACTATTTTATTGGCATTTCTGTACTCCTGTACAGCTCAACTAGCACTGCTAACAGAAGAACTGATCACAGCTAAGGAGGGTAAGCTGCTGCAGTTATATTCCATTATTCTATTAACATTTTGATATTTTGACAATTTTGTATGCTGTATACTGAATGTGTTTGACTTCATCTTGTGTTCAGAGGTGGCCTTCACTGCTGCTCTTCAGCCTTCATCATGGGATAATAGTGGTTTTGGGGAAATAGGACCTTTTGACACGGAGATCACCTTGGAACATGGCAACGTTTTGACTAATGTTGGACGCACCTATGATTCAACCACAGGTATTCAATTCTCAATGAATGATATCAAATTAGGAATTTGCAGTAAAAATGTAAATTCTAGCTTAGGCCCAATTGCAGAGTACTGGGTAAGTAAGGTGTAACAAACAATGGCGTTGTAAACAGAAATTCGGGAGGACAACATTTGTGTCACTCTTATCAGGTATTCTAAAACGGATAGTTCCAGTCCTTGATTATGATTGGCTGAATCGCGTTCCATGCCGTTGTAAAATCCAGCACAAACATATACCTAGGAAGCATTTTACTCTGTATTACTGCGCTACCACAACTTGATTTGAAAGTTAGAGTAGCTGCGTCTTGACGTTGCTTGGCAACCATTCAGATAGAGGAAATATACTTCTTGGTGGAAGAATGATTATCTATGAATAAATCGTTACATTTCTCGTTGCTGTGCCTTTATTTTATGAAATCTTGCCAGATATGTAGTAGCTGTTCTTAAATCAGTGTAAGCTACGGCCTCTCTGGGCTATTTGCTTAAAGGAGAAATCCGGCCAATTTTAACAAGGAGCTCAGTTGATCATGTTCACAGAATACTGTCGGTCAGAAAAAAACATCTGATGCGAGTTAGCCGGCTAGCGGCTATAGTAGCCAAAAGTGCTTACAAGCTACCTTATGGGGGAATGTTCTAAACTGTAACTTTGTGCCACCTAACCGATATATATATATATATATATATATATATATATATATATATTATTATTATTATTAATATTTATATATAAATATGAATGACTGTTACAACATGGAAGCTCCAAATGAGAGTCTGCAGCTGCACGGTACTGAATGGAATATGGACGACCAAAGATGACAGGATAAATAAATAAATGTAGCCTATAAATGAATGTACACTTTGGTCATATCTTGTTTTTTTTCTGTATTTCTTCATTTACCATATTTTCCGGACGGTCGCTCTGGAGTATAAGTCGCATCAGTTAAAAAATGCGTCGCAAAGAGTGGAAAACATACACAAGTCGCACCGGACTATAAGTCGCATTTATTTAGACATTTATTTCACAAAATCCAAGACAGAGACTATGTAACTGGACACATAGAGGCCAAAAAGATTGAGAATTCTACCCAGGCCCGACGGTAATTGTAAAGCAATTTACAAAAGATTCATTGACAAAAACACTGATGTGGTACATGAAAATTTAGCTAAAAATGTGGAAAATGCAATGCAATCAAGCATTTTTGGCAATGTGGAGGCACAAGCCGGTAGCAGAGCAAATGAGTGAGAGAGAAAAAAAAAGATTAAAGAACATGCACATTTTCAACGACACTATACTAAAGAAGCTACCCTTATTTTAGAGACTGTTCACATGCCTTTTTAAACCAGTTTGGCCATCTGGAAAGGCAAGTTATTCAACTAGCACACAGAATAGAGTGATCAGACATCCCGGTTTAACCGGGACAGTCCCGATTTTGAGTTGCGTGTCCTGAGAAAATAAATAAAAGGTCTGTAGCATAGGGAGAGGGATGTAAAAGTGCTAAAGTCTTGTAGGTGTGTGTGTGTGTGGGGGGTCATGAGTTCTGAGGAGTGAATGAGTGCAAAGTCAGTATAGTGTGAGTTCAGAGTTGGGAAATGTTTGAGAGTGCTGAGGAGTGAATGTGTGCAAAGTCAGTATAGTGTGAGTTCAGAGTTCGGATGGCCTGGGGATAAAAACTTCGCCTGAGTCTCTCAGTTCTGGCTTTGTATCTACATAGGCGTCTTCTTGATTTCAGCGGTAGGAATAATCCATTGTTAGGATGAGAAGAGTCCTTCAGAATCTTTTGCGCTCTTAGGAGTACTCTTCTGGAATAGATATCTTGTAGAGCAGGGAGTTGAGTTCTTATAGTACGTTCAGCTGAGCGCACTACTCTCTGCAGAGTACTACAATCTCTAACTGTGGAGTTCCCATACCAGGTGATTCCACATGTAATTCCTCTCCTAGTTACTCTTCACTGGCTCCTTATAGTGGCCAGAATTCAATTCAAGCGTCTGTTATGTCGATAACAGCCATAAACGCTAGGTCAGATTCAAGACTCTTCTCCTCAGTGGCTCCTTGTTGGTGGAATTAGTTGCCCAGTGCTCTCCGTCTCCTGTTGTTTTGGGTCTTTCAATCACGGTTTAAAGGCATCTCTGTTCAACACGCACTTAGTCAATTAAGCGTTTCTTATAAGTTATGGTTTGTATATTATTGCTATTCTCCTTAATGTAGTCTTACCAACATTTGAAATTGTTCACTGTTAAATTTAACTATTGTATTGTTTGTATTTGTATGTCGATTTGGCCAAAAACGTCTGCCAAATCCCATAACCATAACACATAACACATAACCACACCCACACAATATACGCGCACACACAACCATAAACACATCTACACATACACACTTTTAAAAACACACACGCATGCAATCAAGCAGGCACACCCACACACACACAGATAAACACACACTCACACCCCATTACCCCCACGCACACACTCACAAGAAAACCCACACACACACACATACTCATTTACATACACAAAAGTAGGGGATGGAGTAGGAGATGAAGATGAATTGACAAGCGTGATTTATTTTTGCAGAGAGAATGTGCAGGACTGGGCGGCGGTCATATTTTGTACCACTCTGCAGTACATCTATTTTTGTCTTTCATTTCACCTGAAATAGTAATCCCATCTTTTTCATAAGAAAATTTGCAGAGTGCTAGTATGTGCAAATATGTTTAAACTGTTTAAACTATGGAAAAGTAGTCAAAAATAGAGGCCTATAAATAGAACTTTATACAGTAGAAATTACAGTTCTCCTGTCTGTCTATCTCCTGTGTCACAGGTGTGTTCACTGCTCCAGTGAAAGGAGTCTACTTCTTTACCTTCACCACCTACAGCTGGGTGGCAGAGGCAGACATCGGTGTCAAGCTGATGAAGAACAATGAGGAGGTATTGCTGGTTTGGGAATGGCAGGACAAAGGTGACAATGAGGACTATGCCTCCAACTCGGTGCTACTGAAGCTAGAGGTGGGTGACAAGGTGTACATGCGCCTCCCCAAAGGATACCAAGTTGCAGCCAGCAAAAACTCCAATATTCATACTTTCAGTGGATTCTTGCTCTACCCTTTTCACAACAGTGAAGATCAGTCAAGAGGTATTGAATTGAATTGCTTTAATTGTTGCATGAGTCATATTGCATTATCATAGATATTTTTGCCTACTTATACAAGTGGCAAAAGTGTACAAAAATTTGGCAAAGCAAATTAAGGCTTTACAAGTCCATTTTGATAGGCTTGGTGAAGATACACCACTAAGAAGAACATGTTTTATGTAAATGATCAGAACATTTGAAATTACATTACATTACATTTGGCTGACACATTTTGAACCAAAGCGACTAACAACATGGTTAACAGTTAAAGCTTTTTAAAGCAACAATTCTCAACAATTCCAGGACAATTTAAAATAGGTCTAGTACAATAAGAATAAGTGCATCAGTGAGTGCTGTTTTTTAAACAATCGAGAGTCAGTTCTAGTCAGGTGGTAAGTGCTAGGATCAGCAAGACTAGTTGTGAGTAGTGCTACGAGAGCAGATGTTCTCTGAAGAGCTGGGTCTTCAGGAGTTTTTTTTGAAGATGGAGAGGGATGTCTCTGCTCTAAGAACTGGTAGTGAGTTCCACCAATGAGGAACAACAGATGTAAAAGTTTGGATTGGCCTGAGCGTACCGGTGGCAGAGCTAAACGTCGTTCGTCTGTGGAGCGCAACGGTCTGGAGGTAGCATATGCCTGTATGAGGGCATTCAAGTAAGTGGGAGCAGAACCAGAGACTACTTTGTAGGCAAGCATTAGAGACTTGAATTTGATGCAAGCAGCCATAGGTAGCCAGTGTAGCTGGATGAGCAGCGGGGTAACGTGCCCTTTTGGGTTGGTTGTAGACCAGACATGCTGCTGCGTTCTGAATCATCTGAAGGGGTTTCACTGTGCAGACTGGGAAACCTGTCAGGAGGGCATTACAGTAGTCAAGTCGTGAGATGACTATTTCCTGTACCAGGAGTTGGGTAGCATCTTAAGTCAAGTAAGTCCTGATTTTCCGTATGTTGTAAAGTGCGAAATGACCGGGCGACCGAGGCAACATGATCGGAGAAGGTTAGTTGGTTGTCAAGAATGACTCCTAAATTTCTTGCAGTCCTGGTAGGCGCAACAGACAGGGAGTCAATTTTGATGTTGATGTCATGATTTATGGTAGGTTTAGCTGGGAGGACCAGCAGTTCAGTTCAGTTTTTGAGAGGTTTAGCTGGAGATGATGTGCTTCATCCATGTAGATATGTCTGAGAGGCAATCCGAGATCCGTGCCGAGACCAGGGGGTCATCAGGTGGAAAGGACAGATAGAGCTGTGTGTCGTCTGCATAGCAGTGGTTTGAGAAGCCATGCGAACGGATAATCTGTCCCAAAGAGGTGGTGTAGATAGCAAAGAGAAGGGGGCCTAGCACTGAGCCTTGGGGGACCCCTGTGGTGAGATAGTGAGGTGCAGACAGCTATCCAAGCCATGATGCGTTAAACAAGTGTCCTGTGAGGTAGGATTCAAACCAGGAGAGAGCAGAGCCGAAGATTCCCATGTTTGAGAGTATAGAGAGAAGGATACGGTGACTAACCGTGTCAAAGGCAGCCGATAGGTCAAGCAGAATAAGTACTGATGACCGAGCGGGCGCCCTGGCTTCCTTTAAGGCTTCTGTTACAGACAGTAGAGCTGTTTCGGTAGAGTGGCCGCTTTTAAAAACTGTTGAGGAGTGAATTATTTTTCTGGTTCCTTCTAGAATTCTACGCAAACGATCTATAGTTTCAGTGTTCTTTATGCAGTCTATGGGGAAAATCTCTGAGGGTAATTGTCGCATCATAATATGGAACTCTCGGATTGCGAACATTCTAATAACATATTTGTGACCGTACTCCTCAACAGGTTAAACCCAGGCTGATTAGGATCCAGAAGATTGTTCTGTGAAAGGAGACCTGTTTGGAGACTGAAATAATAAACATGTTTATTTTTTGAAGAATTTAAAATAATGAATAATTGAAAATGTCACTCTCATTTTTGGACCATGCGACACTCTGTGTACTGAATATGTGTTTGACCTCATCTTGTTTTCAGAGGTGGCCTTCACTGCAGCTCTTCAGCCTTCATCACCAGATGATAGTGGTTTTGGGAGAATAGGACCTTTTGGCATTGAGATCACCTTGGAATATGGCAAAGTTCTGACAAATGTTGGCCGCGCATATGATTCGAATATAGGTATTCAATTCCTGTGTTGAGAAACTATGATTGTTTTGATGACTTATGTTGCAGAAGGACTCATAGTGTTTCTACCTTTTCTTATTATTCCACTTCTTAGTACATCATTGGAGTCTGTGGCAGCCCGTACAGTGTAAAAGATTTTGCTATTGCTATTTCTTACCAGGTCACAACCTAGTTGTTTCTTGTTGACGCCTTCAGTACTCTAACGCCACAATGGATCAAGCTAGAGGTACGACTTATGGCGGCCTTACATTGTACGATTTTGGTCTGTTTTCACAGTCGGCGACTAAATTTCCAAAGTCGGACAGAAATCATGGGAGTTGTACTGGAATCGCGGCGCGCTCCCGTCAACTAAATCGTTAAGTGTAAGGTGCCAATCTTAGCGGTTTTAAGTCAGTCGGAGTCAGTCTTTTTCTAGTTTTGCCGTTACGACCATATCAAACATGTTTGATATTATCGCAAGTCTTTCTAGTCGTGGCTCATGCAAACAGTGACGTGAACAATATAAAAACCAATAGTGACCTCTCTCCAACACCAAACAGGAAGGCGACAGCTGTAGCAAGAGACCTGATGAAACCCTTGAATATGATAATTTGTTATTTCGTTTCTTATATATCATTAGTCGGCTCTTCTGCGTGACAGAACAACTCTATATCGGTTAGGGATGTCACGCATGAAACAATGCTGCAGAAACACGGAAATATGCCTTTGCGTTTAGTAGGCTAGGCTATCATTTCAGTTCCTGTTGATATCTATTGCACGATGGGTAATAATTTAAAAGGAATCTAGTTGCAGTCTTGTAAATAGTGACCCTGCAAGATCCCTAGTCATTGCAAAATCATACTCTGTGACTTTTAACTCTATTACTTGTCTTTAGATGTGAGAGGGTCTGAGACTGTAGTCTTTCAAAAATCTTTTCCAAATCTTTGCAAATCTTTCCAAAGTCTGTCAGTGTAAGGAGGGCTTTAATTGTTGAACTGCATGTCCAATTTAAGCAATAAGCCCCGAGAGGCCGTAGGTTACGCTGATTCTACAACAGCTAAGGGGTGTTGTTAGGCACGACGCGCTAGCGGAGATAGAGATTTGAGTTTGCATTAACAGAGCATCCACTTTTGGAAGAACATTATGGAAACACTTTGAATGGTAAAGCCTACAACTAAGGCCTCTGAATATCCCAGTTGGTCTAAAAACTTTTTGAAAAATGTCTTTAATTCAGCTGCAAATCATTTTGCGGCCCCTCTGATATTTTTGGCGACCTCCCTTTGGGGCGCCTGACCCCCAGTTTAAGAACCACTGTAATAGAGTACCGAAGCAATGACGTAGTGTTGCCAAGGCATCGATTTTATGATTAATGACCTTCTTAATCTATTTAAAGAAGCACTATACAGGTCTGGTTATTCCTTCGCTGTTTCTGGGTTTTCGTCAGATTTAGGCTTGTATTTTTCACTACACAGCTCCCCCTGCACCTTCGGTAGCAAGTGCTACGCTACGCTAAACCCCCACTAGCTGGCGAGCTAGCCATCAAGAAACCAAGCTAAACACATACAGGGCTCACAATAAAACGGTCGAGCAAACACATTGTTCAAGAGAATATCAAACCACATTACAAAGACGAAGTTCACCCAAGGGTAGGCTACTTACAATTTTGAACAGCAACAAAGCCAATATGTACCCTAGTCTAGAGGAATACGCCTGGATTAAGGGGGATATAGGGCAGGGGGAATGTCTCTGATTTCGAACAAAGCTTTTTTTCAATAGCCAATCGCTGAGAGCGGGCAGGACTTGTAAGTATGCACATGTACTGGGTGTTTCATGAAAATACCGCCGACAGCGGACTAACAACCAAAACGATGCCGTTTAGTTTGCCTTTGTAGCCATCTCTGGCTAGCCGGTCAGCCACAACCAGCCAGGTTTGATAGACGAGGCTTTTGCCAAATACCGTTGGCAAGCAAACTAATACGTCCTGTCCTTTGCTTAACTTCTGCAGAGGTTTAAAGCAAATGTTGTTACGAACTTCAATTTCTTCAAAAATCAAAAATCAACTCTAATCATGCTTCAATTATGTTTGTATCGGCAGCCATTTTGCACTGGTTTCAGTAGGAACTTTTCCCCATGAACACAGTAGAAGTGAGATCAGTGGGCGTCTCTGAAAGTAGGCCTCTTCCGGTTATGAAGGATTTGGCCCATGCAAGCTTCTGGGTACCCAGATGATATGTACCCTAGCAACACCCTAGCAACTATCTTTATTACCTTAGCAACCACCATAAGTACCCTGGTTAACACCCTAGCAACCATATGATTTACCCTAGCAACAACCTAGCTACCACCTCTATAATGTCAACCTAGCAACCACCATAGCAACCACTTTATTTGGCATAGCATCCACCATATGTACCCTAGTAACACCCTGGCAACCAGTTTAATTACCCTAGAAACAACCTAGCAACCACCATGATTACCCTAGCAACCAGCATAGCAACCGTTTTATTTGGCATAGCAACCACCACATGTTCCCTAGCAACAACCTAGCAACCATCATAATTACCCTAGAAACAACCTAGCAACCGCCAATACAATGTCAACCATCATAGAAACTGCTCCATTTAGCATCGCAACAACCAGAAGCAAAACCATTGTAACTATATGTACATTATCTATTATCTGTTTTAACACTATATTGTACATCATATGTTTTGCATTTTCATGCACTGATAATTCCTTGGAATTGGATTTCTCATTTTAACTAAAGTTGCAATTGTAGAAGTATAGATCTCCTGGTAGTGCTTTCCCTGTAACTTATGGTCAATTATACCAACTTATCTCCTGTATCACAGGTGTGTTCACTGCTCCAGTGAAAGGAGTCTACTTCTTTACCTTTACCACCTACAGCTGGGTGAAGGAGGAGGACATCGGTGTCAAGCTGATGAAGAACAATGAGGAGGTATTGCTGGTTTGGGAATGGCAGGACAAAGGTGACAATGAGGACTATGCCTCCAACTCGGTACTACTGGAGCTAGAGGTGGGTGACAAGGTGTACATGCACCTCCCCAAAGGATACCAAGTTGCAGCCAGCAAAAACTCCAATATTCATACTTTCAGTGGATTCTTGCTCTACCCTTTTCACGACAGTGAAGATCAGTCAAGAGGTATTGAATTGAATTGCTTTAATTGTTGCATGAGTCATATTGCATTATCATAGATATTTTTGCCTACTTATACAAGTGCCAAAAGTGTACAAAAATTTGGCAAAGCAAATTAAGGCTTTACAAGTCCATTTTGATAGTGGTGTATCTTCACCAAGCCTAAGAAGAACATGTTTTATGTAAATGATCAGAACATTTGAAATTACATTACATTATATTTGGCTGACACATTTTGAACCAAAGCGACTAAAAACATGGTTAACAGTTAAAGCTTTTTAAAGCAACAATTCTCAACAATTCCAGGACAATTTAAAATAGGTCTAGTACAATAAGAATAAGTCCATCAGTGAGTGCTACCCTTTTCACAACAGTGAAGATCAGTCAAGAGGTATTGAATTGAATTGCTTTAATTGTTGCATGAATCTGTGTCACACACACTGCAATATTACATAGGTTCTTGACTATTGACAAAATCACCAGGATGCCCGGTTGCAGCCAGCATAAAGTCCAATTTATGAATTGCTTTCATTTTTGCCTGAGAGTGTAAAATATTAATATGAATTTGGCAAAGTCAGTTGTGACTGGCTTGATAAAGACACACCAAGATGAAGGCAATAGGATTTGATTAAAATGGTCAACACAGTGGCAGACTATTTATGACTACTTCTCAAACATACAGCTAAATGCCACCAGATTATGGTAGTCGGCAGCTGTAGAACAATATTTGGCCAGTAGAGGGAGTGATTCAAGTGTTAATCACACAGGGATGAGACACAATGTTTATAGTAATTTCCAAAACAAGAAGTTAAAATATTCTGATTTTTGGACCATGTAGCATACTAAATGTGTGTTTGACTTGATTTTGTTTTCAGAGGTGGCCTTTACTGCAGCTCTTCAGCCTTCATCATGGGATGATAGTGGTTTTGGGAGAATAGGACCTTTTGACAGCGAGATCACCTTGGTCCACGGCAAAGCTCTGACTAATGTCGGAGGCGCCTATGATTCAAATATAGGTACATGCACTTCTCAGTGTTTAACAATTTGAGCTTATTTAATTCATGGAAAGCTACAAATGCTATATTTAAGGCGCGGGAGGATTTGTTTCTCACTGTCATGAAACATTGCCAGCAGAGTTAACCAAATAGGACAGTAACGACTATGCTGGGTGAAAACCTCTCTCTCATTTTCAGAACTTTAAGACGAATTTTACCTTAACGGAAAAAACACAGTGACTAAATTAAATACATGTACTGATACAAATTAAATAAAATTGTGACCACCTTGGTCGCTTAATTAAGGATGTATCAAAACTCCTGACACTTGTTAAACAATGTAAATCTTGGAAATAAACACATCATTGTCTCCTAGGGCAATGGTTTTCAAAGTGGGCGGCCGCGAGGAGACGCCAGCAAGTTGGAAGGAAAAATAAAAGCAAAAAATAAATAAACAAAAAACGTACAAATATACATCATTATGAGTATTGTTCTAAAATACCATTATAATAATTGTCACATATCTGAACATTATATTTTCTGTGATAATCTTTCTGATTGGCTGGTATTCCACCTTGTCTGGAGGCTTAGCCAGAACTTCATGGTATTTGGGGGGCCTTGTCATGGAAAAGTTTGGCAACCCCTGTCCCACAGTCAACGGGATAAATCCAGTTCAAATGCAAAATTACACTCCAACAAAAACGAGATCTTCCAACCAGCGTGGAAGAATGCTAAAAGGTGTAGACCTACAGTGTGATGAAATGCTATCTCACCAGTCATCATGTTTAGAAAAAAGGGTCCTCTGTCTTGCAATAAAACCAATGTCTTGAGAAAAATAATCTAAGAACGAATAATCGCACATCATGCGTGACAATGGTAAATCCAACAAGGAGGCCTCTAAGCGTGTTCACCTGCAGCTCCATTTTAATAGTCAAGTCAAGTCAAGTCAAGTCAAGTTTATTTATATAGCACAATTCATACACAGAGGTCATTCAATGTGCTTTACATAAACAAAACCAAACAATAATAACAAATAAAAGCATAGAAGGGCAATATAGTCAAAGAATAGTTAAAAGGTAAAGATCATAATAAAAAGAAAACATAAAACACAAGGTAAAATCATTTAAAAATAAAGAATAATTAGTAAGCAAAACAAAGGCAAAAGTAGTAAAAAAAAAGTAATAAAAGACAAAGTAGAATAATTATCAAGGCAGATTCAGAATTTGTAACTCGGCACAGTTAGCAGAAAGCATCTGAGAACAGTTTGGTCTTAAGTCTAGATTTAAAACTTGCTACAGTTGGGGCCTTTTTAATGTCATCCGAAAGTTGGTTCCACAGCTGAGCCGCATAGCAGCTAAAAGCTGCTTCACCATGTTTAGTTCTAACTGTAGGTTTTTCTAGCAGGTTTTTCACCTGGGACCGGAGAGGACAAGAAGGTGTGTACTGCTGAAGCATGTCTGACAAGTATTTAGGTCCTGCTCCATTTACTGATTTATAAACAAGCAATAGTGCTTTAAAGTCAATTCTGTGACTTACTGGAAGCCAGTGCAAGGACTTAAGAATTGGAGTAATGTGGTCAGTTCTTTTAGTTTTTGTTAGTTCTAGCTGCTGCATTTTGTATCACCTGAAGCTGTTTAATAGTCTTTTTAGGAAGGCCTGTGAACAGTCCATTGCAGTAATCAACCCTGCTGGAGATAAATGCATGAATGAGTTTTTCTAAGTCATGTTTTGACATCAGCCCTCTGAGTTTGGCAATATTTTTGAGGTGGTAAAAAGCTGATTTAGTTATCGCTTTCATGTGGCTGTTGAAATTTAGATCACTGTCAATTAACAGAAGATTTTTAACAGTATCCTTTGCCTTCAACCCTTTTGTGTCAAGGAGAGTGGCAACCCTAAGTCTTTCCTCATTTTTACCAAATATAACTACTTCAGTTTTTTCTTTGTTCAGCTGAAGAAAATTTTGAGACATCCAGGTGTTGATTTGTTCTATACACTGACACATAGATTCAAGAGGACCATAGTCGTTTGGTGATAGAGCTAAGTAAATTTGTGTGTCATCTGCATAGCTATGATATGAAATCAAATTATTTTGAATGATTTGTCCAAGTGGGAGCATATAGAGGTTGAATAATAGTGGCCCAAGATCGACCCCTGGGGAACACCACAGGTCAAGGACGTTGGTGTTGAGGTACAGTTTCCGATGGCAACAAAGAAGCTCCTTTCTTGTAGAAATGATTTTAGCCAGCTGATGACTATGCCTGTAAATCCAACCCAGTGTTCTAGTCTGTGTAGTAAAATATTGTGATCAACAGTGTCAAATGCTGCACTAAGGTCCAGTAGAACTAGGACTGATGTTTTACCTGAATCTGTGTTGAGGCGTGTCATTGGAAACTTTAATGAGAGCTGTTTCAGTGCTGTGATTTGCCCGAAAACCAGACTGAAAGTAATCAAAATACCCATTTGATGTTAGGAAGGTGGTTAATTGATTAAAGACTACTTTTTCAATAATTTTGCCAATAAAAGGTAGATTGGATATGGGCCTGTAATTGTTTAGCATGGGGGCATCCAGGTTAATCTTCTTGATAAGTGGCTTTACAACAGCTGTTTTGAGTGACTTAGGAAAAGTGCCAGACAGCAGTGATACATTTACAATTTGAAGGACATCCGCCGCTATGAGGTGAAAAACAGTTTTGAAGAAATTGGTAGGCAGAGTGTCTAAGACACATGTGGAAGAGCTGAGATTCTGTACCGTTTTTTTCAAGTGTTTCGTAGTCTATCAAGCTGAACTCTGACATCAAGTTTAGTTTCCCTCTGTTTGTTGCTGGAAGTTCAGGTTGTTGAATTTGTAATTGAGCAGATATGTTGAGTCTGATTTTGTCAATTTTACCTTTAAAAAAAGATGAAAACTCATTGCATTTATTAGTTGAGAGAAGTTCAGACACTAATTGTGAGGGGGGATTTGTTAACTTATCAACAGTTGAAAATAGAATACGAGTGTTATTTGAACTTCTATTGATAATGTTAGAAAAGAAAGACTGTCTTGCTTTGCATATTTCAGAGTTATATGTGCGGAGCATATCTTTATGGATTTCATAGTGGATCTGAAGTTTGTATTTACGCCATTTTCTTTCAGTCTTCCTACACTCTCTTTAGCTACACTCTCTTTAGCTTTAAGTTTAACTGCTGGATTTTGCCTCCATGGTGCTTTCTGTTTGTCCTTAACTTTCTTGAATTGTAATGGAGCAATGTCATCCATAATGTTTGCCATTTTTGCATTAAAGTGATCAAATAAGTCTTCAGAGTCTGACAGTTGACTTGACTTTAGTGAAAGTGCTTGCTCAAAGAGAGCACTTGTCTGATCATTTATGATTCTCCTTTTTACCATCATAGCTGTGTTTTGAGTGTGTGGGGACATAGACACATCAAAGAACACACAGAAATGATCAGATAAGGCCAGGTCTTTAACAGCTGTAGAGACATCGAGACCCTTTGTGATAACAAGGTCGAGGGTATGGCCGAGAGAGTGTGTTGGCCCCTGTACATGCTGTGTTAGGGAGAAAGTATCGATTAGTGCAATGAATTCCTTGGCATAATTGTTTTCAGGATTATCCACATGCAAGTTTAGATCCCCTGATATAATAAGACAGTCAAACTCAATGCAAACAACTGATAGCAGTTCACCTAGCTCTTCAAGAAAAACTTTAGCTGAATGTTTTGGAGGCCTGTAAATTGACAGTAATAAAATCTGAGGAGAGGACTTAATGCATGCACACAGATATTCAAATGAAGTAAAGTCACCGAATGACGACTGATTGCACTGAAAAGACGTCTTGAAAATTGTGGCTACCCCACCTCTTATTTGCTCTGGTAGCACTCAAGCTACCAGAGCAAATAAAGTTTGGGGGAGCTGATTCGATGAGAGTAGCAGCACTGTTTGCTTGATCTAACCATGTCTCAGTTAAAAGTAATAAATCAAGGTTGTGTGTGCAAATTAGATCATAAATTAAGAATGATTTGTTTGAAAGAGATCTGATATTTAGGAGTGCTAGTTTTGCTGTAAGTGTTGGGGAAATATTATCCATGGGGGAAATCTGAGGTTGATGTGGTACAGGTAGGAGATTGGACTGGTTTACCCTATAAGCTCGATGCATTTGTGTTCTATTTCTTGTCAATACAGGAATAGAGAATGTCATGGGCTTACTGGGTCCCGGCATGTTCTCAAAACTACTGTCAGTACCATTTATATTGCAGGGACCCTGAGAATATCATGCAATACAGTCATCATATAATTGTCCCCTGCTGCTGCCATCTGTATTTTCCACTGCACATTCCATGCTATATGCCGGCTGAGAAAATGAACTAAGAGGTTGCTGCTGCTTAAGAGATCCTTCTAAACGGGGAGGGGGAGGGCGAGGGGGTGGAGGTGCCCTTTGCTTCTTTGGTGCTAATGATCTTGGGCTAGTAAAACTCTGCATGGCTACTGGTAGCAGTCTCTCCATTCTTGCAGGGAATATCATGTGCTTGGGTGGGGATGGTGATGGGTATTCAGGGGATCCTGTGGAGTTTGAGTGGGTGGTGGGATGACGGGGTGGGGATGGTGATGGGAGATTAGGGGGGTTTGTGTGGCCGGGGGAGTTTGATTGGGTGTGGGTGGTGATGGGAAATCAAGGAGGTTGGGGTTGAAAATTGATCCAGAGTCTCCATCTGCCTGCTGAGGTTCTGGGAAGTTTGTTGCAGATGCTCCGCTTTCAGCATGTATTCCAGTAGTGTATTCCATGTTGTTGTGTGTTTGTGGTGACAAGGAGACGACGGAGGTGGGGAGGGGTAGAAAAAAGAAGAACATTTTTGCTTGATTGCCAGCAAAAACAAGTAGCCTAGGCTTACAGTCATCGCTGTCACGCTATTCAACACATACACAACAATACTTTGAAAATGTGCTCTAACTAATGCCGCTGACTTATTTGGATGTAAGCAAGCAGTGAAATGGCGTGGTGGCTGTACAGCGCAATCGCGCCATAAAATATTTAATTTAACAGGAAAATACAGAAGAAAATCTTGTTGTTCCTAGTTGTACTAATTATTCATCTAATCAATCTGATATGGTGTTTTTGAGAAAAATATTATGTAAGACCACATCAGTAAGCCACTCAAACATTGAAACATTTACCTCCTTGTAGGTACTTCCTGAGAGTCAGGTGACTAGAAACACAAAATAAATATTTTTTATTTAACAAATAGCATGTGGTGAGATGTATTAGAAATAGCTCTTTGTAATTATAGTTAAAAACTATGGCTGTCAAGTGATTAAAAAAAATAATACATAGGCCTACTCTGTGACTAATTTAAATTAATCACATGCATCCAGTTTTGCTATGAAATATTTCAATTCAAAATTTGGCAGATTAGTGAATCAATGAAAAGCCAAACCAACATTATAAACTTTAAAGCAATCAGTTTCAGGTATTTTTGGCGACTCTAGAGCTCCACCTACAGTCGCGATATATTTATATTTGACTTTGCAAATAGCCTACTACTCATGGCTTGTTCCCCTTGTACATAATGAAAATGCTTTTGTTGTGGAGGCGAAGGACTGACAGGCAGAAATTCTCTCCAAAGAGCTATAGGCATATCTATTGATAAGGTAGGCCTGTTTGACGATTCTCGCAAGATGTTTTTTTAGCATGGTAAATGCAAATGACTGAAGTTTCCACTCACTGTTCATGTATGCAGTACCCTAACACCGAGGTAATGACAGTCTAAAACGCATGGTCAGTGGAGAAAAGCTTATTTAAATTTAGTGGGATGTCGAGTCCAGATTCGGAGTGTTTTCGTTATCAAACGTCAGGTGGATAGAGCAACAAGACGTTCCTAGGTTTTTTAATCAGTCATGGGTGTGTTTTGGGCATAACATAATTTAAACCAATGAGAATGACATTAGTCTTTCCCTTTAACAGCGCGCAGCGCAATTTTAAACAGCTCATCGGTATTTTCATAGTCAGTGGTACATTTGAAGGAATCTGCTTGCACGCGAGACCGTATAGAACAGTTCTATCAGAAAGACTCAGGGAAGTATAATGAAAGTTAACACATGTTTTAATCCATCAAAGGATACACAAAATACATAAGCAAAAATAAGATTTAATTATTATTATTATTATTATTATTATTATTATTATTATTATATAAGAAAATAGGTCACTGAATGTGCAGACCCTTGCAGATCCTGCCGGAATGCAACGGCAGGTGGCGGAGCCTACCCCCAAAGAATAAGAAATAAAGATACCCACCAGAAATGTTTAGATGGTCATCCTCTCTGAAATAGAGCATAACAATATTAAACAGTGCATGTTGTAACCCAGGAGATGAATCAGAGAAAGCAAGAAAGAGTATCCGATGACCTGAATAAATATACTATTAATGAGATAACTCATGATTTGATAATAATTCAACCACCTGTAACTCAAAGATTTAAGATTGATTTGGTGCTATAGATGGGAGTCAAGCTTGCAGATGTCATTAACTAACATGTAAATTTAAATGCAAATCAGGTTTCTCTGTATAGGATACTTGCATATGTATACAAGGAATTTGGTCTCTGCGTTTATCCCACCCATGAATTAGTGACCACAGAGCACACAGTGAACACAGAGAGGTGAAACGTACACACTAACCCAAAGCGGTGAACTGCTTTGCTACAGCGGCGCTCAGGGAACATTGAGGGGTCAGGTGCCTTGCTCAAGGACGTTTCAGCCGCTCCTACTGGTCGGGGATCAAACCGGCAACCCTCAGGTTGCAAGCCCGAAGCCCTAACCAGTAGGCCACAATTGCCCCCCAAATGACATGCAGGGCAATGAGCTTGCAGTTGCAGATGCTCAGGGTTAGAGCAGGGGAATGGAGCCTGCAGTTGCAGATACTCAGGAACAGTGCTGCAGGATTCAGCTCGCAGTTGCAGATTCTTGGGGTCAGTGCAGCGGGACAGAGGTTGCAGATGCTCGGGGTAGTGAAGCAAAAATAGAGCTTGCCGTTGCAAATGCTCAGGGTTAGAGCAGAAGAAAGAGAGCCTGCAATTGCAGAAGCTCATGGTACATGATTCGATGCATGGTGGCCCGAGTTGGCCTTATTCGAGCAGCGGTACTAATGAGACAACCCACAAGCACCCGGACCCAGTGCACAAGGTGCCAGCTGCATAAATGCCACCAAGCCAAAGCCCTGGAACAAACGAAGCGAAGAAAAGATGAATAAAGATTAAATTGAGATAATAACCACCACCAGACATTTGCAAGAGAAAGTACATGATTACAAGACAGAATAAATCTGATTTAAGGACGACTCCTATTAAAAAGTTACCGTTTCTGTGAGCAAGCCGCATCCTGCAACAGAATGAAGCTAAAGCAGACCCAAGGGCAAGGTGAAATAAGGGAGGCCATGCTTTTGCACCTTGCTCTTGGAAAACCCCCCAAAATAAGATGAGCAGCATGGGTAACGTTAGCTAAACAAGACAAGAAAACATGAATATTAGACATTGGCCATGGGTAATAGTTCTTTAGAATAGGGATCGAGGAATAAGAACAGCTCATGGAGATGAGTGCTCTCGAGTGTAAAGATGAGCATAACCAGCATTGGTAATGCAGAGGTCGATTCGAAGTGCAGGAGCTTGCATAAGCTCAGTTCTTGTGACTGAAATCAAGAATGGCTAGGGACAATCGAGATAAGGCTTTAGCTGAGACTTTGAACCACCACCAGACCTTTGCAAAGAAGCTTACCTTAGATTCTTGACAGCGCTACTTGAGCGTCCAGAATGACTCGATCCTGAGGTCTTATATATAAAAGACGAGGACCATCTCCCGAGCGACTTGATTGAGGAAGCGGGTAATCCTAGTGCAGCGGCTGTTGAGGCAGTACAAATACTAAACGAACAACCAGTATAGGCCTATTGTAGAGGCCACATCTCTCAGCCATGGCAGATGAACCATTGAACCATTCTTTAGGCCTAGACATAGACAAACAGCAGGTAGAAGAAGGGGTGCATTAGTAACATCAGGTTAGTAAATGAGACCAGAACCTTGTGAATGTAAATAAGGGAAGACCTCCCGTGAATCCCATATGCAGAAGGACTACCATTGAGGCAAAGCACCTGGTTGAACCCATTAAACACAGAGCTGCTGAAAGAATGCTTGCAGAGCTCAGAACCAGGGTTAACTAACCAGAAGCAGACCTAAGGGCACAACATAACTTGAAACAAGACAGAATACAAATCAACAGATACATAGCTGGAGTACACTGGCACTTATGAATGGTCGCTGAGGATGATTTAGCATATAACTTAAATAAACAAGACAAGAAATAGAAGAGTAATCCTCATCATGCTGACTGAGTGAAAGATTAAATGTTAAACAATGCACTGCTCCTGAGCAAAGAGTAAATGGATGTTTAGTATATGTGAACCAGCACCACAGTCCCTGTAAAGAAGTAGATAGTTAGAGTGAATTGGTGATGTAGCCGAATAATTGATGATTGAGAATTGATAATCAATTGATTTGATCATATGACGATTGAGAAATATGTGATTGAGATCCAGGGACATATGGATATTTAAAAGTGAAATGCAAGATCTAAAGATTTAACGATGCAAGTTCACTATGCTGCTGCTCCTACTGTGGTGGGATAAAGACATGAAGAGTACAGGGTTAGATATAGCTTACTTACCTCCTTATCTAAGTTGGCACCACATGACCTGGATGAAGTAAGATTAAATATGAACCAAGGCATTGTCCCTCAATGAATGTTTTGGCTATAGCCTACGAGAACCAGCCCCGCATCCATGCGTGAAGTAGATAATTACAGTGAGTTAGGGGACTAGTACTCCACTGCCGACAGATGCATACCCTTAACTTAGAGAGTGAGGCATTTACATTAAACAAAGAGGAGCTGCTCCTGAAATTAAAAGATTAAGATGTTAATGTAGGCCTAATGAAGAACTGGGAAGTAATGTCATCCCTGTGCTTGCGGCTGCCATGACTTAATGGGGGATTACGAATGACGACAAGCACAGTGCATTGTGCTTGGAAAAAAGGTGAATGACTGGGTGCAGTATTGGCCTGAAGATTTTGTGCTTGCTAGAGGTGTTGCTCTTTCGGCAGAGAAAGAGTTTGTGGAAAGCTCTTGTAGGCTACTAGTCCCTACAGCCTGAAGACCTGCAAGGAGGAATGGAGTGGTTAGAGAGGAGACATACAGAATAGCATACATACAGAATTTTCGAAAGGACCTAGCACGCGGGCAAATAAACAGCCATGAAACATTTACATTGCCATTAGTTAAATCAACAATGTATGGGCTTACATATTATGTAGACACACATTTAACCATGACAGTAACAGACAATGACACAATAATGATCAGCCAGACATGAGAATGAAAATGGATTAATCATGGCCTTCAGGTGCATCGGAAATATTATGGGTTAATGACGATAGTAGGCCTATAGCCCTGCAGACAATTCCAGGCCTACCATAAATCTATGCAAACTAACATCCCGTCTCCTGAACTGCAGTCATAAACAGACCAGTGCACTGCAGCCAACAAGGAAAGTAGCCTACTTTTGTCCCTGTTGGCCTTCCATACACAACAGTAGCCTAACCAGCGAGCCAATTTGCCACAAAGGTGTTATAGCAGGGAAACTATCGCGAGTGTCGATAGGCCTACAGTAGGCTAACTGGAATAACTGAGGTTTAAGAGGGTTCCGTGTGTTTATGGTGACAGCGTAGCCTAATAAGTCTGACGTTTTCCGTCAGAAGGTTTAGCGACCAATTGCATTGTTAGCGATAGGAACGTAAAAATCATTAAGCAGGGCTCTCAAGTGTTACGCATTGAGCGTGGTAGTCACTCATTTCAGTCTTTTGTCACGCTCTCCCGCCACACATTGTATTTCTCACGCAGAAAAACTATTTATATATTTAATATGCTGCGGCAGCGCCCAAAATGTCTCTGGCCGCGCCGCTCTCACTATGGAACCGGCAGGGAATCAAGCGCGTCTCCCTGGCGTCTCCCCTGGACTTGAGCCTGCCACTTATCAGCCAATCAAAAATAACGAGAGGGGCTACACAATAGCCAATCAGAAAATAACTGTATTGCATCTGGGTAAGATTTAACGCAACAACCAATGAAAAACGCGTATCCTGGAATTGTTGAACGTGAATTACTGAACGTGAACCTGTTACCTACGTCTTCCAAGTTTCGTTCACCTTGGAGCTTCGAGCATCAGTTCATGGTTTCAGCACAGAGTAAGTCATATTTTAATGTTACAACAAATCCACAACTTGTTTGACACAAACAATGACAACGTGACTGCTGCTATAGAGAATGTTTCCCAGATAATTAGCATCAGTTGTTCATGACTGTCTGTAACTTAGCCAACAGTTTCACAGCCTGTTCACTGACAACACTTGCTCAGAACAAGTAGCCTATGCCTAGTCATACTTTCGTTCACATGATGACTGACATATTGTCACATTCTAAACATCTCTCTCTCCAAATAGGCTTAATCATTCTACTGCTCACTGCTCCCCGAGCGCCGCCGTTGAAGCAGGCAGCTCACTGCGCCGGGATTAGTGTGTGCTTCACCTCACTGTGTGCAGTGTGTTTCACTAATTCACCGATTGGGTTAAATGCAGAGACCAAATTTCCCTCACGGGATCAAAAAAGTATATATATACTTATACTTATACTTAAACAAATTAACGTGTATTGCATAGCCTATTGTTATAGGTCACTTTTAAAATCACTTCATATTATATAATTATATCCTGGCCATGGATGCATTAATCATTGCATCTGTATACAAAAATGTCGGGTAAAAAGCAATTAAGCATCCTCTCATTCACCCTGAGAGGAAAGCCCCCTAAAAGGTCCAGGTTAGTGGATGCTTAGAGGTGGTGAAAAGGCCCATTATTGAATTGTCAGTGCCATGTGTCAAATAATTTCTTTTGCAAATCTGAGCAATTATAAATCATACTTTTGCCCAAATTTGACTTAGGAGGGCATTGCTCCTACATACTTTAGCCAATAATCAAACGTCTGCTCTCTTTTGGAAAGCTGAGGCACTGTTGGAAAACAATTAGAATAACTGTGTGATGTACTGTCACAAAGTTACAAAGGCTAGATGATTCTTTTCTTTTTCTACCGGATAACAAGCATCTTTGAACAGACCACATTTCAGCCCTAGGTCTTGACTTGATATGACTTGAGTCCTAGCATTAGGTCTTGTCATGCTATGTGCAAAAGTAGATCAATATAGAATGACAACATGAGTACTTTAGACCATTATTTGCCAAGGTATGCTCATGCATTTGGTAAAATGCCCTATGAAAACTCCCCATAGGACTTTGGGTTATCCAAAATGCATACTGGCAATCAAAAGCTTACTGCATATGAACCCCACATAAGCATAATCTTGGCCTCAAATGAAAGGTAATACGTTTCATGCTTGCATTTGGATTGTAGGCTACTTCAGGTTCTGATATGACTACACTAAATATGGAATAATTTCAAAAAATACAATACAAATACAATTTCTATTTCAATTCAATTGGTGTGTATAAGACGGGCTATATTTCTGCACAACTAATATTGGATCAGTAACTGACCTGGGGCTGGTGTATGCTAGCTGGTGATGCTAGTTGCGCGTGTAAATCCTCACACCCCTAACCTTAAGAACGCTTCTAACCGCTGAGTTGGAAGCCTGGGCTTTTAGCTCAGTGGTTAGAGCGACTCCCATGCCAGTGTGTGTTGACGTGGCGGTGATTGACGACGGGGAATGTCACTCAATGTCACGCAACTAGGATCTTAACGAGACTAGGGTAAAAAAGAGAAACCTTCAAAAGCCGTGGAACTTGTTTCTTTACGTTGATAAGACTAGGGATGGGCATCGTTACGAAATTATCGATATCGATGCCATTGTCGAGTCTGCTTGTCGATGCGATTCCCTTATCGATTCCCGTACCATTTGCTGAACACTTATAGGATGGCTTTGAAAAAAAAAAAAAAAAAAAAGAGTTGTTGACTTTGAATGTCTAATTTAAAGTGGTTTTAGAGAATAAATATCAAGTGTGCAATAACAATACAGAAGTTGAATACTTTAAAATTTCTAAAAAAGTAAACATTTCTAAAACAAAGCTTTGTATTGGAATCGTTAGTGGAATCGTTAACGCTTGGATGTGTACGATTCCGATGGATCAGAACATTTGGAACCAGTTCCTTACCGATACCTGGAACCGATTCCCAAGCCTAGATAAGACCAAGCGGACAACCCGAACAAGTGGCAACAATTTGGCCTACCTACTCTCCGACGTTTACGAGAGATATCCTCCTACGTTAATGGAACCCCGAGACTTTGGTGATGCATCCAAAACAGTTGAAAGCGAACGTAAGGTAAGATCTGTGACTGCATCACAAGTTAAAGTTTTGGCGAAGTGAATGACTAGCTACCCATGAATGGATACGGAACATCGAAAATCGGCACCTGAAAGCAACATGCAGGTGCAAAGTCATGTCATTGTAAAGACTGATGCAGACAGGTGATTGGACGGAAGTAATGAATGATGAGTGACCAGTTAAGTCTTCCTAACAGAACTAACGCTTACGCTTCCATTTATTCCACTAAATGGTTTACTAAAACCTAGCATATAGCCTACATGCATTGGCAAAGTGAAACTAACTTCACCGTGGTGTCAGTCAACGACAAAACAGTAAATACACAGTTAATTACTTTCACTATTGACTGACAATGGGTTACCATTGAAAACATAGCCTTGGAAAAAGCAACACTTAGGCTACCCCAATAATGTTCGAATGACTGAATAAAAAACGTTTACCCTGCAAAGGAGTTGCTTACATCTCGTGACAGTGCGTCTTCAGCTGTGCTTCATATTTGCCTCTCCATCAATACCAATTTGCAAATGATGGTGAATAACTACTCATTGTGAGATATATTTAGTAAAATCTTTATTCTAATTATGTTTCCCTTTGTAATTGTGTAATGTGTAATGTTTTGCATAGATGTGTGCTGGTGTGCGTTTGTGGATGAGAGAAGCATAGTGCGTTGTGCACCCGGATAATGCGCTCTTAAAATAACATAAACAACTCGCCATGGACTTGACCAGGTTTCTCTTGGTCAGTGGCATAATGCGCGCCAGATCCCTCCTCAGGTCGTTAGTTGCCAGCCACACACCGTGGCGTGTTGCTTAAAAAAAAGAGACGTGCAAAATGTAAACATTAAGCCAAGAAAATAACCTGTTTTCTGCCATGCGCCAGGGCGAAAATAGGGCCCTAAGAGTCATAATATAAGCTTTATTACAATAATAAGCTTTATTTGTATAGCACCTTTCATACACAGAATGCAGCTCAAAGTGCTTTACATTTGGAGCATGTAACACAATAATAGAGTCAGTCAGTCATTATCAATCACTCAGTCAGTCATTATCAATCACCAACGACACAAAAAGTCGTAGATGAACATCTTTCGTCTTGTCTTGTCTGATGAAATTAACAATATGTGATAGCAATCGAGCAAATTACTATTTGTGTGAAAACGTGTAATATTACCTTGTCAACCAGGTGACCACAAGTGTTATTTACAACTGTTGTGTAAATGCAAATACTATGCAACTGTAAAGGGAGCCCAGTAGAATTTTTTTTTATAATAAAACGAAACTGCAGTGGATACTTTTAACTAATTTTTTAGCTATGCCAACTTATCTCCTGTGTCACAGGTGTGTTTACCGCTCCAGTGAAAGGAGTCTACTTCTTTACCTTCACCACCTACAGCTGGGTGGCAGAGGCAGACATCGGTGTCAAGCTAATGAAGAACAATGAGGAGGTATTGCTGGTTTGGGAATGGCAGGACAAAGGTGACAATGAGGACTATGCCTCCAACTCGGTACTACTGGAGCTAGAGGTGGGGGACAGGGTGTACATGCGCCTTCCCAAAGGATACCAGGTTGCAGCCAGTATAAAGTCCAATATTCATACTTTCAGTGGATTTTTGCTCTACTCCACACCCACATCTACACCACAGTAGACCATTTGATGGATTTGTGAGAGCAGATGCTTTACTGTAAGAGGAGGAAAGTTTAAAAAAGATTAAAACCATGGAAATTCAGTGTAAGATTTCATGGCTACCAATAAAATAAACCAATAAAATAAAAAGGTTGTTTTTTATTTTTTTAAGAAACACACATACAGAATGGGAATTGCTTCTATTACCTTGTAACCTGATTGTCTGAGTGTGTTTGTGTAAGAGTGTGTCTGTGAGAGAGTGTGTGTGTGTGTGTGAGAGAGAGAGAGTGTGAGTGAGTTTGTGTGAGTGTGTCTATGACAAAGTGTGTGTGTGATCAAAAAACATTTGAATTCAAAATTTAATTTCCTTTTTTACTGCATTTTCTCACAAAAAACAAACAAATCATTCATATGATAATAAATGTGATCTCACAAGGGAAATTATGTCTATATCATTGGTAATTGAGCTAAAGTAAATACCTGATACATTGTTATGGCTGTGTTGATTTAAAAACCTTATAATGTAGTGGGTCCACCAGACCTGGCAACATTAGCTGAGTAATAAAAAATCTGAACACCTTACAAGGATTGTAACTGTCTTTGAGATGCTTCTACAACTTGATTGGAGTTCACCTGTGCCTAAATGAATTCACTGGACATTAGTAGGAGAGGCACACATCTCTTTAAGGACTCACAGTTGATGGTGTATGTCAGAGTGAAAACCAAGCCAAAATCAGCTGAAGTGAACACACACATTTTCTTACGGCGATACACACACGATGTAATTACAGGCAAAAAAAATAACTTTTTAAAACGATTTTGAAGTAATAACGTAGATAACAAATTAAAAGACTTGTTTCAAGCAGTTTCTCCTTCAGATGAAGATATGCTTCCCCCTGTTTCTCCTCCAGCTGAAGGAGATGTCATTCTGGGGTACCGGAATTAGAATGGGGTGTCTGCATATGGTTAAGTAATGCTCTGTTGCCTTCTTGTACATCTCATCATTGTGAAAAAAACCCTCAAATTTGCTCCTATCACGGCACATGAATTTGCATATACTTATGTAGGCTACTTGTAACATTTTGAATAATACTCTATCATGAAAATTAAAGAGTAGTTATAAGTGAGAGTTAAACACCATGACTGTGAAAATTACTGTTATGTCAGCTTTAAATAGTGAATGTGTTCCTTCACATACATCCTTGTATACATCCTTCACATACATCCATGTATACATCCTTCACATAGCCTGTAGCAGGACATGGAATTGCAGAGCATGACAAGGTAGAGAGACAATGTGTACACCGGCAATGCATTACAGCAGTCACATGGTAGAAGAAGTATCGCAGTAGGTGGATTGATATGGAAAAGTGGGTATGTCAACTGAGTTATGGTTGTTGTATTTTTTTTTTTAAACTGTATGTGTATCCTCTCAATAGAGTATGTGTATCCTCTCAATAGAGTCCAATAGTATCCATTTTTCAACATCAGGCTATTATATGGATCAAAGTCCTATGCATTGACACATCCAAAACACCAATATATATTTTTGGTAGTTGCAGCATCCCCCAAAGGTCATATGGCATACGTTTTTTGCTCGTCTTCACAATCGAGTCCCAAGTCTATGTACGAAGTTTGGTTTTGATATCTGAAGGTTTTGCTGAGATATGAACTCGCTTCCTTTGGCGGCTTCGTGACTGATTTTGATTGGTTGTGATGGGTGTACGCTTTCAAATATCAAAAATCCTTTATACAACTTCTGTGAGGCATGGTCTGAAGATGGTATAAAGTGTTTGTACAGATCAGACAAAATTTGTGACCTAGTTTCGCTTTCACTAAAATCTAATATGGCGGAAAATCCAATATGGCGGAAATTGACGTCATAGGGTGCCTTGAACACTGCTTGATAAGGTCAGTGATGGTCAGTCAAAGGTCGGTGATGCCATCTTCGCGAGCAACTTACACCGGCCGGACATTTTAGAGCTGGAACGGTGTCGATATCTCAAAAGACTAAGGTCAGGAGCTGGCCAAAAAAGTGGGCTGAAAGGAATAACTAGAATGTATTTCCAGAGGAACTGCAAAGTGTGCTTGCTCTGGTGCGGTCACCAACGTGAGCAGACAGTGGAATATGCCACGTTCAACCTGGCTTGATCCAAGAATTCTAAAAGTGCCTTTCAGTGTTGGAGCAGTGGCAATATCTCAAAAGCTCTAGGAGAGGGCTATTCAACTATTGGCCTGCGGGGCGAATGTGGCCCGTTGGATTTTATCTCCGGCCTGCCTTCAAATCTAGCCTCCATGAATAAAATCAAATCAATAAAATAAAACAACAGCAGTGATTGGCTGCAAAAATAAACAATGTTGTGCTGCTTGCGCCTTTCACACTGGGCTGTCAGATAACCTATAGAGGAATTGACCAATGGCTGCAGTTAATGTTTCACTGTGGTTTATTTAACAAATATGAAATATGACAGAGGCATTAAAATGCTGCCTGTTTGTCACATACCTGTCAACACTCCCGTTTTTCCCGGGTTTCTCCCGTATTTCAAGGTCATCTCGCCCTCCCGTTTTGTTATTTCTCCCAGGAAACTCACGGAATTTGCATTACCATCAAACTTAATTTTAAAATCACGGATCCATTTTTTTTTTTGTTAGTCTGACATTTCCCGGGTTGCCAAATTGAGTAGGATATACACCCTACACAATAGCCTACACCAGGGGTGTCAAACTCATTTTAGGCAGTGGGCCAGATTTGTTGGAATGAGACCTCGTGGGGGCCGTCACTGTCATGGTCATTATCATTTCTCTGCACTGGTATCAGTGTTGTTTGGTGATATGCTCTTTTACTATATCACTTGAGAACAAACAAGTACAAATCATCTACTGCCATCATATCCTGCTCTGTCTCTCTTGAAACACCCTACTTCCATATCAGTTTTTTGGCCTCTTCTTCCTGATGATGGTTTGTAGTGCTTGTTTTAATCAATTTATCACAGAAATAGCTTATTACACATTGTTAAAGACAACTGGATGTGAATATCTTATCTAACTATCGTATGAAACCTGCTGGTGGGCCTGATCTGGCCCCCGGGCCTTATGTTTGACACCCCTGGCCTACACAATGACTTACTTTCAATTTCAACCCTTTTGTCATAAAACCTGGCAACCCAAAACCCAAATAAGGAAGCGGGTGCACACTGCGTAGGCACTAAGTCTCTTAAGCAAGCGGGCTAGTTGAATAGCCTAGTTTGTCAAATTGCTAGAAGAAATGTGGTGTTTAACACATCACATTTTAACTGTTATTGAGCGTTGTTGATACGGAATAGGCAAATAGTGTCCTTGGAACATAATCTTTGGAGCAGCTTTGGTGTTTTGGAGGAAAGCAGCAGGTCAGTTACTGGCATGCGTATCTATTTTGGTAAGGTAACAACCGAAATGCTAATCATGCAGTGTTGCAAGGAGTGTATGAAACATTAAATATGCAAACACTGATTCTGTGTAAACACTGACAACCCCCTTTAAAGCTCATCTCAAGACATCTCAAAAGCTAATATTGGTGAAAAAAACGTTTTCATTATTTTCGCCCAGACCCTCTGGTCACCCCAAACTTGATGTCAAGTCATCAAGTCAACTTTATTCATATAGCACATTTCATACACAGAGGTCATTCAATGTGCTTTACATAAACAAAAGCAAACAGGAATAGCTGATAAAAGCATAGAAGGGCAATAGTCAAAGAATAGTTTAAAAAGTAAAGAATAATAATAAAGATCATAATAAAAAGAAAACATAAAACGCACAAGGTAAAATCATTTAAAAATAAATAATAATTAATAAGCAAAAAAACAAAAAAAAGGCAAAAGTAGTAATGAAAGTAATAAAAAACAAGGTAGAATAATCAAGGCAGATTCAGAATTTGCCAGAACTCAGCGCAGTTAGCAGAAAGCATCTGAGAACAGTTTGGTCTTAAGTCTAGATTTAAAACTATCCTGCTCCATTTACTGATTTATAAACAAGCAGCAGTGCTTTAAAGTCAATTCTCTGACTTACTGGAAGTCAGTAGCCTAGAAATCTAGACGCACCCTAGCGGCGGCAAATTAATTTGCTCAGCCTGTACGTCTAGTATCAAACCATAGGGATTTCTATTGGCTGGACGCGTGGGACGCCATCCAATCACAGCTCTCTATTTTGTTAGAGAGTCTTAAAGGCGGGCTTAACAGGATAACGACAGTCCCAAGCGACGGTGAACAACAAGGAAGGTGGCTATGGCGAACGAAGAGTGGTTGTTTGAATCGGCGTTGGCGTCAACTTTGGAGGAGTTGGAGGAGTTGGACTTTGGAGGAGTTGGAGGAGTTGGACTTTTCTTTGAAAACGTTTACTTCGTTACATTTTACAGCAATTATCTGTACTTTTACTCCGCTACATTTCTACAACAGCATCGTTCCTTTTTACGATACATTTTATGATCAGATTTTTTTTCTCTCTTACCAGGCGGCGGGGTTGCTACCAAAGATTCTGGAGCGCTACGTGCCCAGCTTCTAAATCTTTAAAACATAAGCTTCTAATCTAGACCAGGCAAAGCGTGAGCTTGTAGCCATCTGCATTCGGTAGGCTATATTCACCAGACCCATGGCTACACTGGACATGCAACTGTGTTCTGTGCCTTTCTCTGTCTGTTATCTGAAGCGTTAGGGCCTCCTCTGCGATAAGATTGCTATCCGCGGATCAGCGAAGTTACAGGCTATGTCCATGCTTCTGTCACCGCGCCTGATCATTTGCGGCACAAATGAATGGTAGACTATTATAGAACCGCTGGCGAAAAAACGTAGCATTTTCCAGATTAGGAAAAATTTCTTAATTGTGTGTGATCAAATAAAGAGGCATAGCCTACAATTGGGGGTAGAAATGTGAGCCATTCAATGTCTATGTGCGTCTGCGCCAAGTGAAACTGAACCTAATCATAACACCTTTCTCAGCAACTTTTCTGTTCAATCAGCAGAATTGGCATTACGATCCATCCGACGTTTCCCTTGTCTACCCCGTTAAACTTCAGGCTCTCGTGTTTTGCTGAATGATATTTTACTCAGCAGATCACCCTAGTAGATAACCAGAATTACAGTCTCTAGAATTTTAGGTCAGAATATAAACTGGGCCACAGATGGTAAGCACAATTGCATTAGCTTAAATCTAGTCGAGTATAACCTAAAACTAGCTTAATTAAAATGCCACAGCCCATACTAATCTTTCTTTTAGAATATAGATATTAAGAGAATAAATCATTATGCAAATACTTTTACTTTTAATACTTAAAGTACATTTAAAAGCAGGTACTTTTTACTTTTACTTAAGTAGGGTTGTCATTGTAGTACTTTTACTTTTACTAAAGTAAATATTTCTCTGTGTATTTGTACTTTTACTTAAGTACTGAGATTCAGTACTTCCTCCACCACTGGGATTAAGCGAGGTGAATGGTTCGATTCCAGACTATACATTTTAATGATATAGGATGGCCCGCCAGGCTAGGAAGTCAGTGCAGGGACTTAAGAATTGGAGTAATGTGGTCAGTTCTTTTAGTTTTTGTTAGAATCCTAGCTGCTGCATTTTGTATCACCTGAAGCTGTTTAATAGTCTTTTTTAGGAAGGCCTGTGAACAGTCCATTGCAGTAATCAACCCTGCTGGAGATAAATGCATGAATGAGTTTTTCTGAATCATGTTTTGACATCAGCCCTCTAAGTTTGGCAATATTTTTGAGGTGGTATAAAGCTGATTTAGTTATCACTTTCATGTGGCTGTTGAAATTTAGATCACTGTCAATTAATACACCAAGATTTTCAACAGTATCCTTTGCCTTCAACCCTTTTGTGTCAAGGAGAGTGGCAACCCTAAGTCTTTCCTCCTTTTTACCAAATATAATTACTTCAGTTTTTTCTTTGTTCAGCTGAAGAAAATTTTGAGACATCCAGGTGTTGATTTGTTCTATACTATGACACATAGATTCAAGGGGACCAAGTAAATTTGTGTGTCATCTGCATAGCTATGATATGAAATCAAGTTATTTTGGATAAATTTGTCCAAGTGGGAGCATATAGAGGTTGAATAATAGTGGCCCAAAGATCGACCCCTGGGGAACACCACAGGTCAAGGACGTTGGTGTTGAGGTACAGTTTCCGATGGCAACAAAGAAGCTCCTTTCTTGTAGATATGATTTTAGCCAGCTGATGACTATGCCTGTAAATCCAACCCAGTGTTCTAGTCTGTGTAGTAAAATATTGTGATCAACAGTGTCAAATGCTGCACTAAGGTCCAGTAGCACTAGGACTGATGTTTTACCTGAATCTGTGTTGAGGCGTATGTCATTGGAAACTTTAATGAGAGCTGTTTCAGTGCTGTGATTTGCCCGAAAACCAGACTGAAAGTAATCAAAATACCCATTTGATGTTAGGAAGGTGGTTAATTGATTAAAGACTACTTTTTCAATAATTTTGCCAATAAAAGGTAGATTGGATATGGGCCTGTAATTGTTTAGCATGGGGGCATCCAGGTTAATCTTCTTGATAAGTGGCTTTACAACAGCTGTTTTGAGTGACTTAGGAAAAGTGCCAGACAGCAGTGATACATTTACAATTTGAAGGACATCCGCCGCTATGAGGTGAAAAACAGTTTTGAAGAAATTGGTAGTAAGAGTGTATAAGACACATGTGGAAGACCTGTGATTCTGTGCCGTTTTATCAAGTGTTTCGTAGTCTATCAAGCTGAACTCTGACATCAAGTTAAGTTTCCCTCTGTTTGTTGCTGGAAGTTCGGGTTGTTGAATTAGTAATTGAGCAGATATGTTGAGTCTGATTTTGTCAATTTTACCTTTAAAAAAAGATGAAAACTCTATTTATGTATTAGTTGAGAGAAGTTCAGGTGCTAATTGTGAGGGGGGATTCTAAGCCTTAGTTTAAAAAAGTCTTCAGGCGTAAGTAATTAGACAAAGAGCCATTGCATTCTGTGTAATATAGAGGTTAACAAAGATACTCTAGTTTGTCATTTCTTTTAAATGATGACTTCTGGTGAGTTTTGTGGAAAGGGCGGAGAAGCAACTTCACGCAGAGTCTTGGGCTTCAGGGCCCCCTGAGCTCTTGGGCCCAGTAGGCCCATTCAGTAATCCATCCCTGGACATAGAGCTGTGGTATGACTCCATTTGTCTCCAAAATGTATATTGTAAGGGTCATTTTTAAAAAAATCTTACGGGGCAGCATGCCCCCGGACCCCTCTATCTTAACTGGGGAGGACTTTTTGCATCTGTGCCCAGGGGTTCATAATTCATCCACGCCTATGCCCGCCAAAAGTTTGGAATACCCTAATTTACTGACTTAACTAATGACTTGTTTGTGATTTTTAAGAATATTTTTGCATGGCCCCCCAATGTTGACATCATGAACTACGGCCTTGCATTACACAGACACTTTACATAGATAGATCACAACAAGCACACACTTTACACAAACAAACATGAGATGTCAGCACACTGTGTAAACAAATATATAAACAAGTCCAAGTATGGTTGGCATTCTCAACTTGTAAGGTCTCTAGACCAGAGGTTGTCTGAAGCATCTGCCAGATGAGAGGAGAGGATTTTTAGAAAATATTCTAAAAATATTCAACTGTAGTACTAGATCTGTCCAGAAGAGGGGGCACTCAACTGTAAATCACACTCGGTAGGGTGACTGAATGGATTTTTTTAATTGCACATTTTTTTATATTTATCAAATAGAAAAGACACATTTTAGTGTTTATATTTTTACGTGACAACAACCAGAGCTGTAATTATTATGTAGAATGTTGTTGGTCCAAGATCACCAAATATCAATAAGCATTGTTGCATGAAGACTACCTGCATGACAGACTTTATATGTTCTCCTTTGTTTGCTTAAATGTCATAGGCAGTTAAACAAGAGGAAATTGCTCTTTAGATCCATAAGGTAGGCCTAGCCTACACATGGCTATGACTATAACTGTTTGTTATGAAATTACATCTTTTTTCTCAATCCTGTGGATTATACCAAGCCCTGATTGTGTCAACTGAACTATTGACTAATCAGAAACAACCTTTGATTTCATACTATTATTCATTGTTAGAACAATCTGTAAATACAGTATATGAGTATCGACATCTTTGTAGGCAGCTATGGGAGACCCAAAATATTTATGTCACCATTTCATGTTGAGGCTACAGGACATTTCATTTACAGATTTATATCTGATACTCACCTGGTCAACAGCCAGTGTTGAAGATCTCTTCTAAAAGCAGGACTTTTACAAAATCTCATGCATGTGTCATTGCAATGTGCAGATCACCTGTGTCTGATCATTCTAGAGGGATGTTGTGTCAGCATCTGTAAGGGACCCACATGTTTTCCAATTAGCTGAATGTTCTGAGGGAGGGTAGCTTTACTTATGACAAATGTCTGCTGCTGATACTGATTGAAGCTAGCCATTGGTAGAGTTGAAGGAGAACCACAGAAACCATGTTGTGAGAGAGAAAATCTGATCGGCCATTGAGCCTTGAGATATGTGCAGACCGGACAGATGACATTTTTGTATAGGACCTATACACATATTTTGTTCTGTCTGTAATAAGGTTAAGCAAGGACTTCAGGGAAACTATGCACACAGATTTCACAAAGATCTCTGCATCCATTCACATAGCAAACATTGTGTAAGTCAACTGGGTTCACATAGATGCCTTCAATTTCAGCAGATTCTTCAACCTGATGTTTGACAAAATAATTTTACCCTGAAAATATATTATAGGCCTAGTTAAGTGGCCAATATTTAACCTAGCCTAATTTACAATATTTAACTGATTAGACAAACAAATTATCACTCTGCTCTTGATAAACTGTAGGCTTATATATTTTTTTAAACCAAAAACGAACCAACCAAGGCTGCACAATCTGGGAAAAGTAACAACACTAGGTTGTACTATAGATTAGCCACACGACACAAGCCTGGTGTATTCAACCACTTGTGATAGCTCTTGTCGTTTACAAATATGAATTAAACATAATAGTAGGGGTTAATTTTATTTATGTATTCATTCATTCGTTCATTTTCAAAAGATCACAGCCTAACCGCGATGATGTCATTACTAAATTCTAGTAATACTTGCTGAGTGAAACCAAGAAACCTTAGATCCACCCCAAGGAGGGAGGAGATATTACATCATCAGCCACAACCGATAATTTGGCTGAGCCACCTCTCAGGTGCCAGATATTTCTTCCTCTGGTCAGAAGAGACAAACCAATTGAGGCACACCGGCAGGAATTTGTCTTCAGTTAACATCGGCGTGATCACAGCTTCAAACTACTCTTTCACTCTTCTGCTGCCAACACAAGTTTAACATGAATGAAACGGATAATTATCAACAGTTAACTCTTTCCGAGTACAACTTCGAAAGACACTTTGATGAAAGGTTGGCTATCGAATGGATGCAGGAGAACTGGTAAGTCCAGCGTCCGTGCGTTTACCTCCCTGCGTTCGGAGCTCTAAGTTAGAGTGTCCGCATCACACGTGTCACTTGATTTCCCCATCACGTTTATGATGAAACTACAGAAGTGCCGTGGTTGATAGCTTGTTAATGACAGATATCGTCTTTTAGTTAAGATGTTCCCAAGTTATAGGTGAATTTTTAGTCAATCATTCCTCAACCCCCCAATAAACACGAGGCACTAGCTTATCGCTAAATTTGAAATCACTTGTGTATTTGTATGATGTGCTGACTATTCTAACCGTGTGGATGCAGATATATCAAGTTTTCTGAAAACCTCTCCTAACTGATGACTTCTTTCAAACGTTTTCCAGGAGTCATGCTTTTGTATTCTGTGGCCTATATGCGGCGCTGGTGTTTGGGGGACAGCACTTCATGAGGGACAGACAGAAACTTGACCTCCGCAAACCTCTGATCCTGTGGTCAATGAGTTTGGCCATTTTCAGGTGAGTGGATCTAAACCAGCAAAGTGGCCCCACCCACGTCAGAAACTCGGTATCAGCTGGCAGACTGGGTGCTGAATAGTTTGATGGAGTTGACAAAAGGTTTCCCTGACTAGACATGAGGGGATTTCTCTGATGTTCGTAACCTTGTGCTATTCTTGAGTGTGTACATGTGTGATATCTGGATGCATGCACATTGGTGGCTGTACTGGCTCTGACTTTATATTGTGTGTAAGTAGTTGCAGCACAGCCTGTGGCCATGTCCGTTAATCCTAATCCATTGGCAGGGTTGACCCACAAACTAGGGCTCGTCAGGAGTGCATGCCTCTAATCCACAAACAGGCCTACAACTCCGATAAAATGGAACAGAAGGTTATGTTATAGAGACAATAACTAAAGAGCAATTCATGACGTACTATGTTGATGGGTCATTATTCCATATAAATAAATAGGCTTGCAGGACAAAATCCCCATTTTGTCTGTTCTCTTCCCCCATAAAGGTTTATTGCGGCATGTTTTATTTTTGTCACACCCATTTTCAGTATCCCATAATGGCAGGGGGTGTAACATAGCAACCATGTCAGCTTCTTCATGGTTGATTGTTGAACATGCCAAGGGAACCACCTCCAAAACAGACAGCTAGGTAACCAAAGCAAAACATGAATGTGTCACTACCTAAAACAATGGCCCGGTCCAGTTTAGAGGAGGAAAATTTGAGGCGCTTTTGTTACATTGAGGAGTTTGGTTTCCCCCTTTACAGGTGACCAAATGCCTTCCTCAGCCTTTCTCTTTACATGGTTACCCCCTCGGTTCAAGTGGTTGTAAGCCCAAAATGCTGTCTTGGCTAAACAGCAACCTGATATACCTGTTTGATGTACATGTCTGTCAGAGAATGAAATTTATGTTGCACAACGTAAAGGTTAAATTTTTGTCTGAACTCATTTTTCCCCTTCTGGGAAAAAAACCGTATAAAACAGTCTCTTCAGGATGATCAGGAAGATTCACCAACAGCTGAAATAAACTCTATGGCCAGTTTTGTCATCATAGTTTTATTTTCTTTGTACAGCATTGTTGGAGCTGTCCGAACTGGGATATACATGCTTTACATTCTTCACACCTATGGCTTTAAGCAGTCAGTCTGTGACCAGAGCTTCTACAATGGACCAATCACCAGATTTTGGGCCTATGCCTTTGTTCTTAGCAAAGCTCCGGAACTGGGTAAGCACACTTGATACAAGCCCATTAAACACACTGATAGATTCACAAACATGGACACGAGTTTATGTCTTAGACTAATTTTAATGGTCTTGTTTGTTGTGGGTTTTTTTCTTCTTTTTCTCATGTCCTTCAGGCGACACAGCCTTCATAGTGCTCCGTAAACAGCGGCTCATCTTCTTGCACTGGTACCACCACATCACCGTGCTGCTCTACTCCTGGTACTCCTACAAAGACCAGGTGGCCGGCGGAGGCTGGTTCATGACCATGAATTACACCGTGCACGCGCTGATGTACAGCTACTATGCGGCCCGTGCGGCTGGCTACCGCATTCCCAAGCCCTTCGCCATGGTCATCACGTCTGCCCAGATTGCCCAAATGGCCATGGGCCTGACTGTGGTCGGCTTGGTTTACCGTTGGATGCAGGATGAGGGCTGCCCGTCGTACCTGGACAACATTGTGTGGGCCTCGCTCATGTACCTTAGCTATCTGGTGCTCTTTGCCTCATTCTTCTACCAGACCTACCTCAAGGGCTTGAAAGGGAAGTCGGCTAAGGATGGTAAGGCTACTAAGGATGAGTAGACCTTTTAGGCAATGCTTTTTGTCTGTGAGAATGGAGTCTTCACTGTTGTGTTTCGGAGGTGTCATGTTGTTTTTTTAACTCAAAGGTTTGGTCTGGCATCATATCTCCCTCAATGTGCATAGATCATTCTGTAGCTTGCTAATGATTACGGAAGTGCCGAGAGATTGTGGCCTATGTGGCAATCTTCTCTGATGTCCTCTGCACTGTGTCTCCCAAATGTACTATAAATATTAATACAAGGCCTTTAACTGGCTCATATAACTGTATATTTAGGGGAAACATTTCAGATAAAATCTAAACTAAACAAGCGCAGATAACAATCATGCATTATGTAACCTATGATTCTGGCAGGATACAGGTACTTTTGTCCAAGTGTCCCAAACTAACCTGACTTAAATTAAACTGTCCTTTTGATTAACAGTTCCTATGCTGATGCTGAGTTGTGAGTTTTGAGCACCATGTGTGTCTAGTTCTTCAGGCATACCAAGGGTTGAATATGTTTGCTAGTTTTCTATATCTATGCACATTGAGACAGAGAGATTACAAGAAATCTTCTGATGTTTGTTGGCCAGACTTGTTCTGTGGTGAAACCTGTGAGGCTCCCTTTGAAGCATGGATGACTGGATGAGAATGACCCCCTTTTCCACCCCAATCATTCTCAACATTTCTCAACTCTTACCAAGTGTGCTTGTTCTGTTCAGAGACATGACCTACTTGTAACAAGTACATAGGAAGTCTGACAGAAATAGGTTTGCAAAGGTTTTTTTTGGTATTTGTGTAAAGATGTTCATAGCTGTGCTCTCTGAACGGTTCTCTCTCAAACCTACCCTGTATTATTCTAAGACTTATTTATTTTAGTATTTATTACAAGATTGTATGATGGCATTAATGGATCATGCTG